>NW_013671133.1:42640-49341 GCF_000517525.1 Limulus polyphemus
ATTCAGCTTTAATGATATCTTGTATCAACAGATTGACGGAATCGCCATGGGTTCTCCTCTTGGACCTGCCTTAGCCAATATTTTCGTTGGTTTCTATGAAAAAGAACTATTGTTTACTTCCGCTATGTAGACATTTGCCATTTTTAAAACTGAACAGGAATGTGAGTGTTTCTTACAAGATCTACACTCTGCTCTCAAATTTACTTTCGAAAAGGAACAACATAACTCTTTACCGTTCCCAGACGTTTTAGTTGAAAAAGATGATATTCGTTTTCTCACCAATATATACAGAAAAACCTACCTTTACAGGACAATGATGGGATTCGTTCAGTCCCAAAAGTCGCGAAACGAGCCTTATTGCTACTTTAGTCCATCGTGCTCTAGTTTTCTGTTCAAAATCTAAACTAGATTTCGAATTGAAGACAATTAAAACTAGTTTTCTAGAAAATGGGTATCCAGAAAACGTCATAAATCAAATTACTTCAAGGAAAATTGCGAGCTTCTCAACTGCCCCAAAATTTGGTCCCAACAGGTGTCCTATTTATCTAAAACTACCATGGATTGGTAACATTTCAACAAAATTTGAAATACAATTGAAAACGGCCATTACTAAATGTTTTCTTCCAGTGAACCCCCACTGTGCTTATTCCACACGTAAGCTGTTGCCTGCAACACATAAAGATGCGAAAAGTATGGTTATTTATTAATTCTCGTGCCACTGCGAATGTTGGTACGTAGGTCGCACTTCACAAAGACTGCAGGATAGAATTAAACAACCCACATCCATAAGAAACCAAATTGTGAAAGAAAATAATTTACCATGTCGCTCCTGTAAAACAAAAGCTCTACCACCAAAAGGTGAATCAGCGATTGGCCAGCATTTACTAGCGAACCCGACTTGTGCTGACAACTACGCGGATAGCAGGTTTAAAACTATTGCAAATGGTCTGTCAACCATTGGAAGCCACCTTTATTAAAACACATAAACTTGTCCTTTGCCGCCAAAAATAATTCTTATACAATCTACACATCCTTCAGTAGGTCTGTGACATTTCCTGATTGGTTTAAGGACTTGCCAATCAGTGATTGCCTTACCGGCCTACGTTGATGTGACTCATTTTATAAGCTGTACTATTTCCCATAGATCATTTTCCAGACGGTTCTGCTATGATTAGTGTCTGGTGAAAAGCTTCAGCAGATATTTCTTTTGCAACATCTCAATCAACAATTGCTCCAGTTATCAACGCTATTTTCAAGTTTTGAACAACTAGACTTTCAAGATCTACGTATCTACATGAGCCAATGTTTTCATTTATGAAAGTTATATTTTAAGATCTGTGCAAGAACTCAGCTAACAGATGTTTGCATATATCAAAGCTATCTTCAAGTTTTGTACAACGAAAAACAGTATTCCAACAATACTATATTTATCATACCCATTTCCGATTACTCGTTTCGCTCAACCCAAAGCTCTTTAGGTCCTCTGAGATACAACAAACACCGTATTGATCGGACCACCATTTATATAAACCATTTGATACAACAACGATTGCTATGGTATGCACGTCTTTTACAAGCTGGCGGAGAATGATTCCACTTGTATTTGTCATAAGACCAAATTTTGGCATTATAAGTCCGTAAACTTACCGTTGTCCCATAGGGGGACGCGAGTTTTTTCATATGTACAATTTGTTATCATACATAACTCATTTAAATTTTACTTGGAGAATTACTTCAGAAAGACAAATCACTCAGTACAGCATTCCTTCCTTCTCTGCTACGTTTTCTTAACCTATACTATCATTGAATAGCCGCAGCAACTGAGATTTGAAGTCCTGCCCAGATGTAGAAAAAAAAACAAAACAAAGTGAAAACCTTTTTCCTTTTACTAAATTCAAGACGATGTAGATGCGTTTTTTATTTTATTATTTGCTTTTGTAACTATATAAGCTATTAAGAAATTTTGGTTTTCTTTGGCTCTGAAATGCAATGCAATAATCATCATAATACAAATGGTAATAAATGTGTTGTTTTAATCCAAACTGTAATGTAATATTTTTCAGAGCTTTTACAGTGTCACTCAGTATGGAAAAAAATATTTTTCTCCTGCGAAATCTGATAACCCTAGCTATAATAAAATACAAAGATCGAAGTTTATAGAACAATCCACGAATCCAAAGTGTGTCAGATGCTTGGGTAAAGTCAAAGAAAAGGAAACACGATGGTTTATTTATGTTAAAGTGATTGGTAATGAAATTTGAGACCATATAAAGTTGGTCCTGTGTGGAAACCAGCTTGAGCGTAAGGAAGAATCGAGCAGTCAAATTGCGCATGTAGTGAATAATGTTTCCAATCTTATAAATATCAACTTTATACTGGTGTGTTTACAAGTACGAACAATACATTAATCCATCACATAGTTTTATTAACTTTAAGTTTGAAATAGTTGTGCATTATTAAACGAAACATATCTTATTATTTTGTCGTATGTTTATGATCGGCTATGATATTCAGACTTTATATTAAATTAATCTATATAATGTATAGTTCAGTCAACATCTTGTAACGGAATCAGAATCAATCGTACTGAAATTTAACTCATCAAACCATGATAGAACGGAAGATCAAAGCTAAGTTGAAAAATTGTTTTCCATAACTTTACTCTTCAGTTTAACAGGTTTTAGATCTTCCACTATCATACTTGAGAAATGATAGTGTCCACAGTTACTTAATATAATTTATGATTTATAATTGTTTTACATCTGCAAACATCACACCATATATATGTACGTAAAAACAGATAATATCATCACCAAAAATAGGTGTAAAAAGTGGTAAGTTTGCTTAATGGATAAGCGATAACAAGTAAAATCTAAAACCATTAACTTAACAAATTTATTTTGATATTTTCTTTTCGCCAAATATCGGTACAACAGCTCAATATGTATATATATATATTACATTTTGTATAGAACTGATAGTAAAATTTATAGTGAGTGCAGTCACTTATTCATAAGGTATATCTAGAGAAAAAATAGGAATCAATTCTACCAGAGATAATTAAAAATAATTATTATTTCAACTTAGCTGAAACCTATTCTAAGAAAGGATTCAACTAAACTATGATAACTAACGTACTTATAGTGTTTACACTTTTATATTATGTAGCCATTAATACATCTGAAATGATAACGAGAATAAAACTAATTTCGAAACATTAATTACAGGTAATTAGACAACTCTGAAATCTATACTAAACCCAAGTCAATATCAATTATCGCAATCGGATTATTTTTTATTAGTTTTCATCCTACTGCAAATATCGGTTTCACGAGCTTAATAGATCCTACATATCCTGAAACAAGTTTTATTTGTGCTTGTGTTTCTTAAAATGAATTTTTACATGTAACTAATACTACCCCCCCCCCACAACTACACTGAAATACAAGAATACAACTATAATTAATATTTCAAACTACATAATTACAGAATTAAGCAAAACAAATATAATTGGGAATAGTACAATTGTCTTTGATTTCCCCAATTCTAGAATCTAACTAACTTACCTATGACACAAAATGGACTTCGTAGGAATCGAAGGCGACCCAGCCAACCTTGATAGTGAGATCGGCATCCAGTAGACCATAATCGGAGGAAGAACTCGACGGAGAACCACACAATCATCACAAGTTCCTGAATTGAAATGTGTACTGTTTATTTAAATATTAACAGATAAACTGTTCGGTCGAAATCCAGGTTCCCCTTGACAACACGCTCTCATAATATAAAATTATCTTCGGAGAACGTTTTATTGATATATTTCTACTTAAACTCAAAGTTCGTAAGGTATGTAAAGCTTTTATTTTAAGGAAAGCTCGTGATTCCCTACTTCTTAATGTTTTATTCTAAACAACTGACACTGGACTGAAGTATACTTAAGTTATTACTAACTACTGGGTTGTTAGTAACTTTTACTCACTTGGTATTGAATTTGTTTTGTTAATACATATAATCGAGTTTCATAAATTCACTTAATTCTTGTTTTAAAATGTTCAGATAGTTATGAACAATAATTTTCAGGATTTGTCACATATTCTTCAAGCAAATATTTCTATGTTAATCCATTTATATATGTATTCCACTGACTGTATGTTATGCATAGTTTGAATAGGAATGAGTTGTGATATTAGCTACTTGAAGAACTACAGCTTCATCACTGTGGTAATAACACTGACGTAAATGAAAAGAGACTTTCTTTATACGTGTTACAGAGTTTATAAATATTAAAAATAAGTGTTCGTCAAGAAGAATGGTCAGTATAATATCAATATATCTTCTCATAACTTAAAGCAGTTTGTGTTCAAAGACAAGCATTAATAATATTAAGTCGTTATTCTCAACCACAGTCATTTCATCAATGTTTAATTTATATAAATATTTTATTTAAATCAAATATTTTACACAACGTACATTTAAAAATAACGACTCTTGAACGTATACAATTCCAGTGAGTAAACAGTTACAAAAATCTTCAATTGTATTTATGCATGATGTAGAATCAAATGTATATTCAATAAAGCTTTAAAAGAAGTGTGCAATTATGTTATGCTTCTGTTTTTGCACGTATTACTTGTAAATATTGTTTCAAACTTTTTGCACCAGTAAACGTAATGAAAAAACAGGGATTTTAATATATTGAAACAGTAAATTGGTAAAGACGGTAATTTTTTCTAAAAACTTAAGGGGTTTTTTATACGGGAAATGAACAAAGCAAACATTATTAGAATCAAATAACAACATTCTAATTTTGCTTGACGACGAACTTTACACATTTGTTTTAAATTTGCACACTCTTTAGCTTTTGAATATGTACAATTTGATATTTTGCTTACTTTTGCATGCAAACAACATAATAACTGATATAAGTAACTTCAGAAGTATATGGATGAGGAAACGTTACGTAATTATTTCAAATGAGAGAAAAATAGGAATGAGCCACGTTAAAGAAGTTAACAAAGGTAGATATAAAAATATACAGGAAACTATATTTCAAATCGCACCACAGCAAATATTTTATAACAATACTTGTTCCAACTGGTTGTTTTTCACTACAAAAGTTCCCAGAACGATGAGACATTTGTATGTAGAATATTATTTTATTTTACTTCAGGCTAGGTACAAGTTAAAACATAGTCTTGTAAAAGACATTTCCAGCATAAGTGGGAGATCAATTCAAATAAAGTAAAACTACGAGATAAAACATGAAAACATTGAAAACACTGATCTGCTATCAAATATATGATTTTGTATTTAACAGTTAAACCTAAACCTAGTTTTTAGAGATTTATTATTAGTATCGCAGATTTGTAGGATACGATCCATTGGAAACTGTAAACACCGTAGAAAGCTAGCAATTTTGATAAAATTGTGAGAGGAAGCTGGAATCCCTAAGCGTATTCAAGGAAAGCAAATATTGTTAACATAAATGTTCTGGAATTCAATTTAATTTCATAAAAAACTCGAAATTATAAACAATTAATAAGCCAACATTCGTGGGTGAATGACATATTTCTCCGCCACCTGGCTTTTTTATTGAAAATGAAAATAAATATACATTAAAGAAGTTCTGAATGAGGTTTACATCATGCAAGAATAATTCATTTGTATAAAGAAAATCTCCTGGGAGCTATTAAACTTTATAAAGAAATAACGACAATGTAGATATTTAAGTAATTTTACTTTGTAATTACTAAATTATTTTATTGAAATTAGGGAGACTGCAATTTAAGATAATTGTGAATAGCGAAATGAGATAAGAAATCTCGACAAACATTCATAACTCTTAAAAGTAATCTTATTACAATAATTAGCTATTGAGTACATTGTAAAATTATATGTTTGTTAGATGTTAAGTTTTAGAAGCACACACGCAACAATAACCATATTCGATACAGGTATTTTTTGATTTTTAATTTCAATTAGCATTTATTACTATCGCAAGCAATTTACACTCTTGTAACAGTTGAATCATGATTTAAAAGCCCGAACTCCAACCGCATTTGACCTCACACTGACTCATGTACCTATATCTTCCTTTAAATTAGCAGGTTAATGTGTTTAAGATGTTACTTTAATATGTGAGGTTAAAGGTGCTGTAGTTTGATCTCGTAAATCAGTCTTTATCTTGGTGTCTTCAAAATTATCATAAAGTATTACATATCTGCAATTGTTTGTTATGTTTTATATATAGAAATATATATATATAGTGGCCCTATCTTTCGTAAGAATATGTTTTAACATCAATTTTTATAGCTTTCAACAAGTTTTTAATAATATCTTCATTAGACTTATTTTGCAATTTAAAGTTTGTGTAGTATCTATCTCATTAATTATAATTTGGCCGTAAAAACGTTTACAGATAAATTTACTGTTATATTTTATATATAGAAAAATATATATATAGTGGCCCTATCTGCATTTGTTTGCTATGTTTTATATATAGAAATATATATATATAGTGGCCCTATCTGCAATTGTTTGTTATATTATATATATATATATATATATGTAGTGGCCCTATCTGCAATTGTTTATGTCTTATATATAGAGAAAAATATATAGTGGCCCTATCTGCAATTGTTTGTTATATTTTATATATAGAAATATATATATAGGGGCCCTGTGATGAACTAAACCTGGGA
>NW_013671133.1:49351-54022 GCF_000517525.1 Limulus polyphemus
CTAGGCATTGTTGTCTATGTTTATATATAGAAATATATATTATATAGTGGCCCTAATACTTGCTAAATGTTAGTTATATTTATATATAGAAAAATATATATATAGTGGCCCTATCTGCAATTGTTGTTATATTTATATATAGAAATATATATATATAGTGGCCCTATCTGCAATTGTTTGTTATATTTCATATATATAGAAATATATATATAGTGGCCCTATCTGCAATTGTTTGTTATGTTTTATATATAGAAAATATATATATATAGTGGCCCTATCTGCAATGTTTGTTATATTATATATATATATATATATGTAGTGGCCCTATCTGCAATTGTTTATGTTTTATATATAGAGAAAAATATATAGTGGCCCTATCTGCAATTGTTTGTTATATTTTATATATAGAAATATATATATAGGGGCCCTGTGATGAACTAAACCTTGGACTTTACATTAGTAGTAAACATATTGAAAAAACTGGAAAATATTAATTATATTAGAAAAAATATCCATATTTATATATTGAAACTGATAACCTAATGTGAATAATCAGAACTCAAGTCGTAAAGCGAAAAAACTTTAGAATTACGAAGATGTATACTCATTGCCAAGAAACACACCGTATCATCAATTCTATTCCATTAAAGTAGCTCAAGAGTTGGCGGTTTGCGAAGTTGCCTAGCTGCGTTTCATCTAGTAGATCAGTTCAAAATTAGGGACAGCTAACGCAGATATCTCCTGTTCAGTTTTGTGCGAATTTCCGAAAAAATAAGCACACAAACTATTCTGAAAAACATGGTTGGGCTTTTAAGAACAAATTGAAATATAACAATTTATATATTTTCATAAATTTGAGTTAAATAAGATCTGAAAATTTGTTTAACATTGATAATATACATACCATTCGTAGCAGAATAGCACCCGAAATCTCTTCATAACCCTCTATTGTGGACAAAACGCTGAATACTAGGCACAAAAACACCATACAAAATCTGTGAAAGAACAGGCTTAATATAATGCTAGGAAGTATAACTGAGATAATTGCTATTTTAGAATAAATGGCTCTCTATATTTAAGGCATTATAATAAATGACACCAGAATGTATAAAATAGCAAAGTATTTTTGTGAATGTTATATACATCAGTATTATTCGTAATTTTGTGAGTTGTTATGTTCGTGATTCTGCCCACGCAACAGTATTTAGATTAAGGTAATTATGAAATGCAACTCTTTTATTTTTTTCCTCTCTCTCTCTCTGTTTAATTCATACTTTACAACTAGAGTAAAGCGTGTTCTTGAATATAAATTGAAACTTAATTACGAAATTGAACGTTTTTATAAAACTTCATTCAGTATGCACAAATTTAATGAAAAATGTTATTGATATTCAGTTTTAAAATGCATATTTATTAAAACATTCTGCTCTTTATACCGAAGTGGATAAAGAGACCGTGCGATAACTGTTTTCGATAATATTAGAACCTTAAAAAGACAAATATTTATACGTTGAAATTCATTAAAATTTAATAGAGGTCTGATTATTTTTCAAAAGGTTTAGAATATAGTAAACCATAAAAAAGTCATACTATAAAAGAACTGTGCACTTTATATCAAACTGAAGAAAAAAGCCGTAGTTGATTTTGGATCAAGCAATTGATTTATATTTTGTAACACGAAAGTCCTATTCTGAAGAGGGTGTGGCGTAATGGTTAGCTTTCCGTTCTGTGGATATGAAAGTTCATGATGAGCGTCCAGTTGCCGCAAAATTGCGACGGTCACGTCTTACTATTCGATTAGAGTTGCCCAAGAGTTGGCGGTGGGCGTGGTTGACTAGCTGTGTTTTCTCTAGTATATCACTTAAAATCAGGGACAGTTAATTAGATGGCCTGTATGTACTTTTGTGTACGTATGCGTGAGTCTAAGTATCATTTTCGCTAAGCGTTATTGTTTTAATTTGAGGTCCTGCCGGTTTCTGAAAATTAATGGTTTCCTGGGTCTAAGCACGCAAGTGGTATTCAGACGAAGTTGTGTTAGACTAAAATAACATACAGCTAAAGATGACACTGAAGCAATTTCTTAAGTGTTTCCTCAACTAGTTTTTGATGCAGTGATTAATTGTTCATACATGTTAGTAGTGTTTTTCTCTAAATTATCTTATACAAACAGTTTGTTTTAGCTTCTCAAAATACCTCATCACATAAAACTTGGAGAGAGTGTATGAAGAGCTTCCTTTCCTGGAGTTTTCACAATTTAGACATTGTTATCTTTGATGAGATTTTTTTTTCCTTTTTATTGAGTATTTAAAAGAAATATGTTAATATGTCACTAAGAATTTTATTCCTATGCTTGAAGGTTTTGATGATGTGTAGTTCCAAGAAATATAGATGACGAAAACAAAATATTAATGTTGGTTTAAAGCAGAGGTTTGAATTTAATGTTTAGGAAGTAAACAACAAGTTGTATTTAGAAATCTTGAAATTTGCTATCCTTATTGATCAAACTGTAATAATACTATTAGAATAGTTTTAATTAATATAAATAATGTCAAGGATATTTCATGAATCAGTTTCTAAAGATGTTCTTTATCACTGTTTATGTAATTTTGTTATTAGTTTTGAACTATTAAACGGAAAAAAGAAGAAAATAAAAACCAATGGGCTGAGTAATTCTCGGAGGTAAGTAATGATAGAGGTGATCTAATTTAGTATCTGCAAGTTTGTTTTTATTTAAGCCATTATTAGATCGCAGTGGTCCTGACATGAATTTCGAGTTTATTATTATGTTTTTATATTTGGTCGAACGTTCTTTGGCAATAAGTCTAGCCAGAGTTTTTTTATATTCTATTGATTATACCAGCGTTTCTCAACCAATGGGTTGTCAGAATGTGTGAAAGAGTCGCGATCAGACTTTGAAAATGCATACTTTGTTTGTTTATTTATTGATTTTTGCACAAAGCTACTCGAGAGCTATCTGCAATAGCTGTTCCTAATTTACAAATGATAGACTAGAAGGCAGAGAGAGAACATCACCCACGGTCAAATTTTGGACTACTCTTTACCAACGAAAAGTGGGATTGACAATCATATTATTAAGTCCCCAAGACTGAAAGGGCGGAAATGCTCGGTGGGCAGGTTAAAAGTCGAGTACCTCAATCATCAGGCCATGCCAGGTCCCTGGAAATAGATAAGAGCTTAGTCATTTATTTATTTGGCAAATTGTGGAAGCGTTATAATGTGACGATCAATTTTACTATTTGTTGGTAAAAAGATAGCCAAGAGTTGGTAGCGGGTGGTGTTGGCTGGCTGGCTGCCTTCCCTCCAGTCTATCACTGTTAAATTAGGGACGGCTAGCGCAGATAGTCCTTGGGTAGCTATGAGCGGAATTCAAAACAAACCAAACTTTGTACTGTGCATCTTAACAATAGCCTTGCAACGTAGTTTCCTCTGCAAAAAAACTCCATTGTAAGGCTGTCATATCCATAATACACTCCTCATCCTGCAGGATTTCCGTAATTCATCTTGTGTATGAGGAAGACAATTTTCAAGCGCCCTTTTCAACAGTTCGACCGCACACAAATTTATAGACACTGCGGCCGACGAATTGATTGGTACACTTTCGTTTGGAATAGTTCACTTTATTTTCAAGCTTGGAGGTATAGGGCGTTTAATTAACAGATATGTCGTAGACTCAGCATGTATACACCTGACCTCTGTCTCTTTTTTCCAGAAGGAGATCCTACTTTAGTGTGTTGCGTACTGTTGCCTGGGGCAGCTTTTGCCACTGATCTTTTTGTTCGTGGGATCTCACTTGCTATAAGACACTGCACTATGCTTAACACAGCTTGTGTACGACTTGTCGCAGATCTCTTTCTGGACGGTTCAAATACACAAATTCTAGACTCTAGATCTTAACACATATTTATAATCTTAGTGTATGAATATTTTGTGTCGAGATGGGCACAAAAACCTACGTCATGCTAATCAATGCCAAAATGTAGTTTTGGTAGATATCATTCCATCACAATTTTATACTGGCTGTGGCTGTCACGTGACTTGCTGACTCGTATATTAATAATCGTTTTAGCATAACGTACCGAACCCTCTGTATATATTATATTATCACACAAAAATTCAGAATGTAATGGATAGAATTCACTGTACTTCTTATAACAATGTAAACTACCGCATTTATGCTGAAATAATGCATTATAAAGCATATATGTATATGCTTAATATCTAGTTGTTCTTAAATGACTCTGCCCTTAGTGACCTACAACTTGAATGATATACGACCTTTATGATCATTTTAGCAAGTGTCTATTTTTTAGTTTGTCAGTGAAATCGAAATATTTTGATTTTTCAGCTTTAAAGTATGTTTAATGCAATTTTTAACAAAAATTTAAACAAAGAAATATTTTCTCATTCAATATGGTTAACTATATCCTCTCTTGGAGCATAAAAATTCAGTATTTTGCTAACACATATATGCGTATTATTGGTATTTGTATTTTCAACCTGGAAGGTACATTACACGGTAAATAGCAAGCTGAAATAGCCACCCCTAATTAAGGTTCAGCTATAGCCATTGTGACGGATTTATTATTAGATATTTATTTTACTATCGACGTTTGTTTAGATTAAAGTTATATTAAGAAACATACATAGCTT
>NW_013671133.1:54927-63590 GCF_000517525.1 Limulus polyphemus
CGTGCATAGTCGTGGAGAAGAAAAACACAGTTCCAACTGCCGATTGTAGATCTCTGTATTGACAATTCGCTGTGGATTAATGAGTTCAAAATGAACTCCTTTGATGTCCCACCAAATACAAAGCATCACTTTCTGCGGATGGAGTCCATGTTAAGGGGTCGGAAGTGGTTTTTGTCTAGGACTGGGCCATTGTTTCTGGCGTTTAATATTCGCATAGAGAATCCACTTTTCATAACCGATGACAATTCTGTCCAAAAATGGTTAATGCGTATTACGCGCCAGAAGAGACGAAGCAACGTTCACACGTTGGAAACGATGATCATCGGATAGTTCGTGAGGCACCCAAACAACTTCTTTATGGAGTTTTTTTCGCATTCCTTAGATGTTTACGTATTGTTTCATGAGAGACATGCAATTTCAGGCCCATTTCACGAGTTTGTTGCTTTGAGTTAGACTCAACAAGCGTCTTCAGAGCATCAATATCAATTCTAACATATCGGCCCCTGCTATCACAGTTTTTAAGGCTAAAGTTATCTGAACGAAATTTGCTGAACCATTGTTTTGAACGTTCAAAACATTTCCATAAACTTTGTTAATATTCTTTGTGGCTACATAGGCGTTGTTTCCCTTCTTGTGTTCAAACAGCATTACATGCCGAATGTATGTATCACTATAAGGGATTAGAATATACTAAACTTTACACACTATATAGGCTACACTAACGTGACGTTTATGCGATATGTTTAACTATTATACGTGATGTACGTTTTTTGGGGGGTGGTTAATGAAAGTATTCCAAAACGCGACATTAATTTCTTGACGACCTAATATATTCTGTGGATGAAATTAATTAATTTTGGTTATTTTTCAAGCTTTGAAATAGTTCATGTGAGAAAATTACATTTCTTAGTGCGAAATGATGGCCATTAAATAGCATCTTTAGATATATTGATTATGAAAAAAGTCTATATAAATCAACAAACTTTCATTTATTTTAATAGTGTTAATATACTCAATAGACATGTTAAATATATTTTAATATTATTGTTATTTTACCTTGTCAATACTGAAGTATTATAAATTCTAATTATTCTTTAATTATTTGTCACAGTATTTGTATTAGTACAAATTTGAGTAAACCCAAATGAACATGCAATATTTGTAGGATTATTGTTCTCACTTATTGCACGCAGTATTGAATATAATCAAAGTCCAATGCGCTTATCTTAGAAAAAGAAATGCTATAATTAGAAAGCCATAAAAATGCTTTTCTGTGAGCTTAACGATAATACTCAGCAAAAATAGATCCAGCGCTGATGAACGAATAGGAATATTATATGTAATGTAACCATAATGTTATTATTTTCATTATCCTCCATTACTACAACAAATGGTTTTAAAATCGTTATAACATATATTATTAGTATATAAAATGTATTTAATAAGTTAAGCGCTACTTTTTGTCCCAAGAATTTGTAAATGTTAATTTAAAAATGTATTACAATTCTCACAAGAAAAAGTTTTTAGATGAGCTTAATAATTTCCAGTCATAAACCCTAAGAACATGATAGACCTAGTATAAAAAACAGAACAGATCTCATGATTAAACTTAGAGAAAGGTTTTAAGATCTCAATATTTTTCAGATACCTTTGAAGGCTGTAAGCTTCACACTAAGGGTATTAAGTTCAAAGCTTAACGACATTGCTTTGAACCAAGGAATTGTTATTTAAAACATGAGAAATGTAAACATCAGTTCTTATTAAACATATAATTCATGACAATATCATTAACGAATTCTACTTGTATAATATTTTAACTTAAACTATATACTCATCTCACTGATTAAACTCTGTACATTAGTATACAAACAAGCCTCTTGGAAATATAGACACGCAATCAATAAAATACTGATGCCTATGCATGACGTTGAAGAACTGTACTATTAGAATTTGTATCAAAATATATCAACAAACTGATATTGTAAAACTCGTGCAACATCGAAAATCGTCAGTTCTCTACAAAAGTATTAATATTGTCAAGTTTTAAATCTTATATTTAGGAATGGAAATTTTCGAAAGTGAATTAATAACTATACAGTATATTCATAAAAGATAATTACGAAGAAAAATTTAATAATCATTTTATGTATGCAAAATTTTAAAAAACTGTAATGCATTATCTGTGTAATTCTTATTATTGAATAACTGTTTAACTAAATATTTTATTTTCTAAACTTTTGGACGGGTATGGCCACGTGATTAGGGTGCTCGGACTGTGAGCCTCTGAATTAATGGTTTGTAACCCGTTGTCGCAAAAACGTACTCTTCACTTTAGGCTGTAAATGCTTTATGCAAGTGGCTGTTAAATTCTATCAGACAAGAGTATCTCAATAATTATTCGAAAGTCTGAAACAAACAAATGTTTTACAAGAATAAAGCGTCACAATAGGAAACCTACCGGTGAGAAAAATAAACTGGAAACATTTTTCCATTGCACGAAAGTACTTATTTTGTCCACTATTACAGGTAAAGGTTAAAATTGAATGATGCAGTAGTATAAATTCAGTTGCAATAACTTTTCTTACAATTTGTAATATAAATGGACGGTCTCTTTAAGGTGCATTGAATACGTACAAAAACCTTATCCCCATTATTTTATATTTCTTTAAGTCATCACTCCGAAGTTTTCATTTCCTTCAAGTTATTCCTTAAAAACTACTGAAAAGGAAAATTATCTGGTAAGGGCACTAAATATATAAACAGTGATGTTTACATTTGTAAATTCAGCTTATTGGAAAGATAGGAATGCATCTGTATTTATGGCAAAGCTACTAAGGGTATCTGCCGTCGTCCCTAACGTATTTATGGCAAAGCTACTAAGGGTATCTGCCGTCGTCCCTAATGTATTTATGGCAAAGCTACTAAGGGTATCTGCCGTCGTCCCTAATGTATTTATGGCAAAGCTACTAAGGGTATCTGCTGTCGTCCCTAGTGTATTTAATGGCAAAGCTACTAAGGGTATCTGCCGTCGTCCTAATGTATTTATGGCAAAGCTACTAAGGGTATCTGCTGTCGTCCCTAGTGTATTTATGGCAAAGCTACTAAGGGTATCTGCCGTCGTCCCTAATGTATTTATGGCAAAGCTACTAAGGGTATCTGCCGTCGTCCCTAGTGTATTTATGGCAAAGCTACTAAGGGTATCTGCCGTCGTCCCTAATTTTGGACTACTGACCAGAGAAGTGGCAGCCAATCAGCAACAACTTACCGCTAACCGTCTGTGTTAAAGTATTGATTGTTACTCTTATAACGCACAAAAAGCTTAAACTGCAGTGAATGTTTTGTGGTATCGCACTCATTCGAACCCGGCTCTACCACAGGGCCAAAGTCACACCCGTGAAAATAGTAAAATTTGATTTTTTGAAAAACCAAACAAAAACACTCATGCTTTTATTTATCTATACAACTTAGTGCATTCATGGTTACATAGATGATAGCAAACATTTTGAAATAGTTTACGTGTCATGCCATATTAACTTTTAGGTATATTATACATACACTGTATAGTTTATACATGTTATATATATATATTAACCTATTAATATCTTTATAAAATTAAATATTATGTAAAATATCAATAAAAGTGTCTAAGAATTATTCTTTGTTTAGCTAATGTTCTTTTCAGTCTACGTCCTAGATGTTTTGATTTCGTAAGCAATTTTGCTCAAAAATGCTTGTGTTGCAAATGTACATATCAGTTTCAAAACGAGGGTAGAGCAGAAGCTGCCTGTATTGGAAACAGCGTATGATCAATATCATAACCATTTTAAAAACACTGTTCTGGAGGCCTAAACGTGAATTTTAGTAACCGACTCTAACCTGAAGATTGCTAATCCGCATGCAACTTCATGATTCCCGATTTTTGGGTTATATCTAATAAAGAAATAAAGGCGTTATTGTTCATAGTATTTGTTGTATTATAAGTCTTGTAAAGTTACCATTATCACTTGGTGTAGTTTCTCTACCAAAAATGTTCCTGAAATTATTTTCTGTTGGGTGTCTAATAAGCTTAAAGTAAAGTATTTGAATATTAAATCTGTACAACTATATCCATAGAATATGTTTGAATTAAATGGGCTGAAAGACGTTTTAGGCTAATAGCCAGACGTTCGAGCGGAAAGAAAGGCAACAGATAGAGTTATAGATAGATATTAGTTATTCTGCAATTATGTCTCATCAGCCAGAGTCTGTTCATATTGAATCACACACCTATTTACCTAATCCAACTATACCTTGTAATTTCTACAACACACTACTAAATATTCGATGACGAGGAACCCACGAGGAACGTATTAATAGTTCAAATAAATTACTTAATACATATATAACGTCACTCTTTAAAATGCAAGAGATGGCAAAGAACAATTACATTTCATAACATCTCTTAACTGATAAATAATTGCAGGCACCATTGCACACCCTTTTTGTAAATAGACCTACAAGGCCTTGAACATTCATTTAGGAATTGACTTTCTTACTTTGTTTTACTTAGTAAAAAACTGAAGTCCTATAGAAACCACTATGATATAAAAAACAAATCCTAGTTTAAGAGGGGTGATAACGCGTCATCATACAACCAAAATCGTCAAGGTCCAAAAGCCACTTGGCAGAAGGCGTTATCATACAACGAAAATAATTAGTAAAGTAATATCGTATAAGTTCAAAGCACATTTGGTAGGCCCAGTAAAGATTTTGTGTGATGTATATGAAACTACATCAGCACAAATGTTATCAACACCTTTGACATGGAATATCTTCAAATCATACTCTTGTAATGATAAACCCCAATTTAACAGTCTTCTGTTTTTGCCCTTCATTCGGTTTGAAAACGTCAACGGTTATGATCAGTGTAAATGACAGAAAGTTGTTGTGATGCAGATACATATACATTGAAATGTTCTAAAGCTAACTCTAAAGTCAATGTTTCTTTTTCCACAGTAGAATAACTCTTTTGGTGACAATTAAACCTTTTATAAAAATAACAATCAGGGTGTTTAATACCTTTCTCGTCTGATTGTAATAGAATAGAACAGGCACCAAAATCACTGACATCAAAAGCTAATGCGAAAGGCTTACCAAAGCCATCAATACAGGGTAAGTGCTCAATAAATATTTGACCTTTTCAAAAGCAGACTGAGATGTTTCAGACCATTGGAACTTTTGATTTTTCTTCAAAAGGTTTGTTAATGGTACAGTGATGTGAGCCAAATTTTTACAAAACTTTCTGTAATAACCAGCCATCCCCAAAAATCTCATCAAACTTTTCTTGTTCGTAAGAGTTGGATAATTCATAATACAATCAACTTTGGCTTGAATTGGAGAAACATGGCCGTGGCTTACTACATGACCTAAGTAAACAACTTTGACTTTACAAAAGTCACATTTTGCCAAATTTACAGTCAGATTGGTTTTCTTGAGACTGTCAAACTTTAATTGACAGGGAAAAATAAATCCCTGTTTTTGTTACATCTGATGGATTATATCAGTAGAATGTAATGTATTTTGAGATGAAAAAATTATCAAGCAACTTTTCAGGAATAATGAATCAATATCTCAACAATCTGTCAAATGTTGGAATTTATGTTGATGATATTGTGATTTTTAGTGACACCTGGAAAGAACATTTATGTGGATTAAGGGATGTGGAACAGTCCAGTATCCCTTTAGTAGGACACACTTTGTGATATATCTGACTTTTCCAATTTTATCAATACAATCATCCATAGAGTAGGAATCTGTCTTGTTTAAAGCATTTACTTTGCGAAAATCTGTACAGAATCTAACCGAACCATCAGATTTAAGAAAAAGTGCGAAAGATGAAGACCAAACACTTTTAATGGGCTCTATAATGCCGTTTTCCAGCATATAAAATATTTCTTTATGTATTCTATCGGCCTTGATCGGGTTCATATGATAGGGATGTTGTTTCACAGGAGAAGCGTCACCTACATCTACATCATGAACAGAAATATATACATTCGTATTCAATCAATAAACTAGCAAGTTGATTTTTTCTCTTCCGGAGACAAGTGATCGAGTTTTGAGTCAAGATTAGCCAGAATGTCAGAATCACTCAGTTTGATGTTGCATTCATCTCCGATATTTTCATATCTACGGGTGTCAACGTAACTGTCATCAGTATTAAAAGAACACTCAAAAGCTAAAATATTTTCGGATGAATCTCGGATGTGATAGGGCTTCAACATATTGGCATGACACAGCTGGGTAGTCTTTCGACGATCAGGTATTTTTATAACATAGTCCGTATCATTAAATTTCTTAACAATCTCATGATACCTAGCTTTGAGTGGATGTCCCGTAATGATGAACAATAATAAAACCATGTCACCAGGACAGAACTTACGCTCTTCAGCCTTGTGATCATAAACATTTTTCATTTTAGCTTGGAATGACTTCAAATTTTCCCGAGCCAATTCAGAAGCGCGTAAAAGTCTGGACTGAAACTTGGAAACGTAATCCAATAAGTGAATTTTTTTCGGGTCATCCTCCAACCATTGTTCCTTCAGCAACTTCAAAGGACTATGCCTAAACGACGCCTGATCTGACTCACGAACAGTAAATATTAATAAATTAACTCCTTCATACCAATTCTTCTCGTTATCAAGACAGTACGTTCGCATCATATTTTTTAAAGGTAGAATGGAATCTCTCATAAGCACCCTGTGATTCTAAATGATATGCACTAGATTTGATCTGTTTAGCTCCGAGCTGATAAACAACTTGTTGAAACAATCCCGACATAAAATTGATCTATGATCAGACTGAATCTCTTTGGGCAAGCCAACAAAAGTAAAGAAATTAATCAAAGTCTTAGAAATGTTTAGGGCTGAAATGTTTCTTTGAAGGACAGCTTTAGGAAATTGAGTGGATGCGCACATGATAGTCAACAAATACTAGTTCCCTGATTGAGTTTTTGGTAAAGGTCCAACACAATTAACAATCACACGACTGAATGGTTCTTTGAAAGATGGGATAGGCTTCAAAGGACCAAAAGGAATTTTCTGGTTAGGTTTTCCGACCAACTGACAGATATGACAAGTTTTACAAAACTGAGAAACATCTTGCCTAAGTTTTGGCCAAAATTAATGTCTCATTAATGTCTTGTTGACACATAAATGACCTCCCACAGGGAGTTCATGAGCAATTTTCAATATTCCAGAACGATATGCTTTGTGAAAAACGATTTGGTAAACTGTAGTCCAGTCCTCTGAAGCTGGCACATCTGGTGGTCTTTATTTCCTTATAAGCACACCATTTTTGAAAATAATTACCATTTGGAACTTTCTCCAGTTCATCTGTTTGGGAGTGAATATTCAAAAGTGAACAAATCTGTAGATCCTTTTCTTGCGCAGCGATCTGTTTACATTTAGTAAACGGAACTTCACCAGGTGAATCAAATCTCTCACATCCATTATTGTCACTCACCGAGGAATCTTTAGTAAGACAATCATCCACAAGATTCCCGTCGGATCCAAAAACATGTCTGAGACAAATCTATAAATCGAACTCTGAATACGTGTCTATCATTTGTTTTTGGCTTAATTTCTTAGCCTGAGCTCGAGTCACAGCACGCGAGGGAAACACATCTTGATTCTTCTCAACGACAACATCATCCTTAGATGAAACAATGATCAGCTCGCTAACCATTTTGGGTTCGGCAACAACCTTTCTCCAGCTAAATCGTTTCCAACAATAATGATACATCCTTTATTGGCAAAGT
This sequence comes from Limulus polyphemus, assembly GCF_000517525.1. Taxonomy (NCBI): domain Eukaryota; kingdom Metazoa; phylum Arthropoda; class Merostomata; order Xiphosura; family Limulidae; genus Limulus; species Limulus polyphemus. The sequence continues at coordinate 62,726 of NW_013671133.1, forward strand.
TGGTCTTACTCCAACCACAACTTGTCCCGAAACTAAGTCTGATGCTAAATAAATGTTATGAAGAGGGATATAAACAAACCCACCCTCAATACCTTGAGCAATAACAGACTCACCAGTGGCAGAACTTGAATCTAAAGGCAATATACTTTCTAACAACAATGATTGACTCGCCCCAGTATCATGTAGAAAACGAATGGGTATAGGATTGGCAATGTCATTTGTCAAAGACACATAGGTATAAATTCTTCCATGAATATTTCAGCCTTTATATAAGTAACCGAATCAACAACATCGGGTGATCTGGTGAAACTACATATATATGTGGACACAAACGCACTGGGTGTTGCCTCCTTTTTTTTTCTTTTTCAAACACCAACAATCGGACATAAAATGACCAGGATTTTTTTTACAAAAATGGCAGACAGGCCTTGATGGTTTTGATGAAGTTTTATCCTGACTGTTAGAAGATTTCGAACTAGGGGAGCTGGATTTTTTTAGAAGAATCTTCAACTTTAGTGGATTGACCAAATACATGTTTCTGCTGAGATGGCATAAATTTCTTTTTATGAAAAGTGGATTTATGGGATAGAGTATAATCATCGGAAAGAGCATCTATTTCCTGTAGTGTTTCAACTTTCTTTTCGTCCAAGTAGGTTTTAAGGTCATCTCGTGCACAATGTTTAAATTCCGCAATTAGAAATAACTGTCTTAGTTTACAGAAACTGTTGCTACTATTCATAAAATTACACCATATATCAAAATAAACCTGTTTTTGTGGGCAAATTCCATATAAATTTTATTATCACGTTTGTGATAACCTTGAAACGTTTGGCGATAAGCCTCTGGTACTAACTCATATGCTTTG
>NW_013671134.1:0-10989 GCF_000517525.1 Limulus polyphemus
CTACTATTTTATGAATGTATGTCAATAAGTTTGGTATCAAATTGTAGATTATAATTCAAATTTTAGTATTATACATTACTTAATTTCTTAATTTAAAAGTAAATACTAAAAGATAAATCCTAAATATCGATTTTTGGTTGTCATGAGTTATGTTGAATGCAGCATTGGTTCAAATTAAATGTTTATGATGTCCAAATACAAATTCTGCAGTTCCTTACAAATTAGATACTCAAATTAACAATATTGACAAACTAGAATGTAAAATAAGTACCTCCTATCTTTTCCATTTTCTGAGATATTAATATATTTATTGAATTAACTAAGGTGGCCCTGCCCACCTCCTCAGTTTTTGAAAATACCTGCTTACGTACACCCAGTGATTTGTGTATAACCAATCCAAAGCTCACAATGTCATCCTAATTGTTTTCTCGGCCACTTTGAGGTATTTAGGTGGCAGACTCTTTACTTTTTTGCTAGATACCAAGTGGTAAGGTAAGACATTAGTGAGCTAGACATTTCATATTTCTTTAGACCCAAGTACAACTTAGTTACTAAGCTTGATAAATTATAGTGTAATTCTATGGTATTGATATAGTAATTTATGATTTTTGGTTATTTCAAAATGTATATACAAAACCTAGAAAAATTATTTTGTTTTACATCTTCCATGTTGTAAATTTGATAACCCTTTGTACTCATTTGCTGCTTGCCATAAGTTACTAAGTTTATAACTAGAAGAGATAATTGTTTGCTATACTTCTTTATTTACTGTTCTATGTTTCAAGAAAATAAGTTTAGGAACTTATTTGTAAATAATAATAATGTATATACATATATAATGTATTATAACTGAAATGTGACTGTATTTTACAAAATACTAGTCCACTAAAACCCAACCAAGACAAGTTACTTTCTAAAGGCCGGTTTTATACTCTTGGATTCAGTAACATGAGTGCACATGCGCCACATCATTGCGACTTGTGTAATGTTAGCCAGGTATGGCTGAAAGGTCAATATAATAAATATATATAAACGTATAATGTTATGAGATTTAAGCAATGTAGACTAAACAGTTGTGTTTTCATGTTATAATTTGTAGTAATTCTAGAACGAAAAAAGCATAATTTAGATTTTTTTCCTAATCTTTTATGGTGGTTTCAAGGTTGGTCAAATCGACCCAACGTGTACAGAGATACAATAGTGAAAATAACAGATAAAATATAATATTATTTTTTAAAAAAAGTTTGATAATTATCTGGAGGTTATAAAGATTTTACATGTGAAATTTGAATATTTTCTGATACATAAAGTATTTTTAATCTTAAAATTAAAATTACTTTGCATGTTGGATAGTCAACATTTGAAAAGAAAAAAAGGCATGAGAAAATATTATTTAAGAAATCTTAAAACTTTATAAAAAAATCTGATATTTTATGTACAAAAGTCTTGTAATGTTTTCTGATAACCACAGCCAAGGGAATGGGCTTGGAAAAATCAGCGAAGATATGCATACTAATTTAAAAGGAATAGCCTTAAAACTATAACAAGCAAAAAATGGTTATGAGGTTGGTCCCTGTGTCTGAGCCTGTGTTGAGAGAGTTAACTACTGTGAGAAAAGTAAAAATTTGAATTCACCATTTATTTTTCAGGAAATTGTATATTTCCTTCCCAAACTTTTGTAACCTGCTAGCCTTCATGGCTGCTAATGTCAACTCAGACCGTAAATTAATAATTCTGTTAGAGAAATATAACTACCTTAGCTGGAACCTGCCATGTCTTACAAATCTTAAATTTGTGCCCTCTCATCCTCTTGTCTTCACAATTATTTGTGGTAGATAGCATTATCCTGGTGACACTAGACATTGGCCTGACAACTAAAAAACTTTTCCATTATTTTATGATGCCTTTGGATATTTAGTTATGCACACAATTCATTTATAGGGTTAATGTTAAGATGCAACTCATGCCATAATACCCTTTCCATAATTCTTCACAATAACCATAACACAGTTGTGTTCAGATTGTTCATCTTTCTGTCTCTAGACCTTAATGAGTAGGGTTACCATACATCCAAATAAAACTTGGATCATTACAGCTTTTAGCCTAATTTTTTTGTCCCAATAAGAAATAGTAAGAGTATTAAAATTTCCCAGTTTCTCTTAATATGCCATTGTGAGTTTGATATGTATGGTTTGTCATCATACACGACTCCTTTAAATTGTATTTTGAGAACTCCTCAAGAGGTACAGTGTTCCATCCTTCTCTGCCACATTTTTTAACCTATTCTGTCATTGGTATGTATGGTTTGTCATTATACACGACTCCTTTAAATTGTATTTTGAGAACTCCTCAAGAGGTACAGTGTTCCATCCTTCTCTGCCACATTTTTTTAACCTATTCTGTCATTGGGCAGTCACAGAAATCGATATTTGAAAACCTCCTCAGTTGCAAAAAAAGAAAACGAAGAAGCAACATTTTTCTTTTGAGTATGTTCAAGTCAACTTAGGTGCATTTTTTATTTTATTATTTGTTCTTTTTTAACTAGACAAGGTTTTAACAAATTTTGTTTGTCTACTGTTTTAAAATGCAGTGCAATAAATGTCAAATTGCTTACCAAATGGTAAAAAGTGTGTTACTGTAATTTAAACTGTTTCAGAGCTATTATAATGTTACTCCATGTGGAAAAAAAAAGTCCTAGTTTTTCACTTTGGAAATCTGTTAATCTTGCAAGTGGTTCATCACTTTAAACCTGTAACTTTGTGACCAGTTGACAAAATTCTAGTACTGATGGGGATCACCTTTAGCAAAGTGGTATTGACAATTTTTGATGGTGTTGCTGGGTTTATGTATTCCAACCATCCTATATTGCCACATTGACAAAACTGTCAGATGTTTTCACATTTATATGTGGCCACACTAGGGCCAGTGAGGTTATTCTGAACATTTTGTACAGATGATTTCCAATATCTTTCCCAGTCCAAACAAATGAACATTTATAAACATCATTTGGTCATAGAATATACTGAGATGCCAAATTACCTCAGATGAACTCTAGAATTTATTTATATATATTTTTTTTAACATAATAAAAGTTATATCTTGTGTTATTTCTAATTAATGAAAAACCTAGCACTGTAATTATTTCAGTCTTAATGTTAATGGAATAATATAGCCTGTCTATCTTGAGCTTTCATGGTAAAAAATAAAACAGAATATCCACTTTGAACTTAAAAGAATACAATGATATATTAAGTATAGTCATTATAAAGTTATCACCACAGTTATACATGGGGCAAAGTTCCAGGTATAGAGAAATTTATATACAACATTTACTTACGAGTTGGCATGAAGATATTCTACGCTAAGTTGGGCTCGGTTCAGGTCAGAGAAGTCATCCATTTTTGTGAGATGTTGATAAAATAACTGTGATTATCTATCAAAGCAAAATGAGTACAATTACAAATCTTAGTTTTTTTAAGTTACCAAAGAAAGTCAACAAAGCAGTAGCTATCATACACACTGAATTGCCAGAAGAATCAATACATTTCTTGAATATGCGTATCCTGGCAAGAAAATTCAGCAAATATAAATACCTATCAAATACAGGTAAACTGATAGTGCCAGCTGGGTGTGTGAAAGGATCTAAAACATTGTAAAGCAAGAAAAATGAGTTATTCTTGTGCATAGATTTCATAAAATAAGTAAGAACATTCAACTTTTAAAAATGCACAGAAGAAACACAGGAAGTTTCATTTTTTATTTTTTGTACCAGCAAGTGCACTTGTATAATTTGTATATTAGGCAGTGTCATCTACAGAATAATTGCCAAAAATTCACTTCTGTTGCCATTGAGCCTAGATCTCTATTCAAAATCATTTTATGTTTAATAATTTCAAGAGAGTTGCTTATGTTTAATTCATTTTTTGTATCTTAACTTTTAAGTATTTCAATGTTATCCACAGAGTTTGATGCATGTTCTGCCAAGGCTGAATCAACAGTTTTTAATTTCTCTGTAGCATTTTTGTGTTTGTTAATTTGAAACTTCAAATTTCTGCTTGTTTGTCCAATATAATTCAAGCCACAAGTGCAAGAGATTTTATATACTCCATCTTTATCCATTAATTTGATTTTGTTTTAAACCATTAATGATATTCATCAGTGAGTAATTCAGTTCAAGCATAAGATCCTCATTATGTGAAGAGACTTTAATGGCTTTAAGGACAAACGATGAAAAAGAAGACATTTCCGATAAGGTACTTACTTCTACTCACATACGTAGCTATTCTTGTTGAGTGCTGCCCTCTATTTGCAAATATGTTTTTGCATTCCACAAGCCTTTCACTCCCACGCACCCCTCAATTCACATGGTTTAATTGATTCTCGCATGCAAATTATTATGCGACAAATCTCCACCAATAGTTGTGCCACACACCCACGTGACTCCCTCTGTGCTATTCTACCTAACTATCACTTCCGACATGGTACTTCCCTCTGCTTAGAAGATTATCTGTTCTCATCCAGTGCTGCCCTCTATATGCAAACTTTTTACTTTATTCATGCCACAAACATTCTGCTCCCCCCTACTGGAATCAAATGATTCCAACATGACTCTCATGCAAATCATCAAGCATCACTTCTCCACCAATGGGAGTGTGATGTACTCACATGACACATGTGAATCCCTCTATATGCCTCTATTGACTATCACTTCTTGTTTGGCAGCACTTGTGCTTGGATGTGTTCCTTTGTTTGTTTCAAGTTTCATCTTCGACTTTGGTATCTTCGAGAAGTGGATTTCATTTAAATTACTTCCAAGTGTATGAAAACTGTTTCTTCACTTTTATTTAATCCCAGTTTATTACAGACTTTTTTTGATTATCAATTCCATAGTTCATGTTACCACTGCAGGAGACACACTGGTGGGAGATTTATTAGCAGGGAGATTGAACGTTACATGGGTCAATCTCTATCTCTATCTGAGCTTGTTCAGGCTGACGAGGACTTGGATCACCTCTTTCCACCTCATGATTTTGCTGTACCTTCCCATGACCCTACTGAATAGTTAGTTAGGCCAACAATGGTATTTTTGGATTTCTAAGGTATGTGATGTTTTATCCCCTGCCTCTATTTCCTGTGAACCTGATCCTTTCTTACTACATGACCAATCTTCTCATCCCTATTTGGTTTTTCCCCTTCCCAGATGTTCGGATACATGCTGACCAAGTTGCCTCACAATTAAGTGAAGGGATCAACTTCCCCCGTCCTCCATGGGCTTTGGATCAGTTTGCTCTTGCATATCATCATGCAGACTGTCCTTTTCTTGACTAGCAATTGTTAGGTTCTATTTTATCTCCCATTTTATTCCTTGTCTCCTTCTTCCCGCAATCAATTCCTGGTGTCTTCTCTCCATTCAGGCACCTTACCTTTTACCTGAATCTCAACCCCGTTGTCCGTTGGAAGTACTTTGTCTGTATACCACTGGGACTACACCTCATACATTTATCTACCATTATCTGCTTTGGGTAGCTGTTTCTTACTCATCGGGGAACTGTTTTCCACCTGTTGCTATCCTCCACTCTTTGGTGAGACTGTAACTGGACAAGTTTTCTTTCTTTTGTTACTTATATTATTTTTCAGTGGCTTGTCCTATGTTTTGATCAGGATCCTGCTCTGTGGCAAGTGGTGCCTGTTCCAGACCATACTAAACTATGGACTTCATGGATAAAGCAGAAGGAGATTGCTGCCCATCTCCGCCATTTCTTAGATTGAATAAATCGGGTGTGATCTGCTTTTCAAAATGAGGTTTTGTGATCACCCATTGCACTGTCTCCGGGGTGAACATTGCTCCAGATTCTCCACTGTGTCCCCCCTGTTTCTTTCAGTGGAGGAAGAGAGTCTTTATCACTTTCCAGTTACAAGCTGCTGAGTGAGAGATATACAACTTGAATAATTAAGACTCCATTCAGTTGAGAGTAGGGAGATGGTGTTCTGCTGGTGTAGATGATGAAATGTCCTCCAAATGGAAGCTTCTTCTCTGCGCTGGTTTGTCTGAAGGGATATTGCAGCTTTGGAGTGTGCCGTCATAATCATCCTACTCCCTCATGGAAGTCGGTTGACGACAGATGAGTTTTGGATTTAGAGCTGAACCAATCAACATCATGTCTTCACAAATGTAGAGTGATTGGGATCCATCATCCTACTCCCTCATGGAAGTTGGTTCCTGACAGTTGAGTTTTGGATTTAGAGATGAACCAATCAACATCATGTCTTCACAAATGTAGAGTGATCGGGAACCATCATTCTACACCCGCATGGATTTTGGTTCCCAACAGTTGAGTTTTGGATTTAGAGCTGAACCAATCAACATCATGTCTTCACAAATGTAGAGTGATTGGGATCCATCATCCTACACCCGCATGGATTTTGGTTCCCAGTGGTTGACTTTTGGATTCAGTGCTGAACCAATCAACAGAAGTTCTCAAATGTGTTCAAGGTATCCCTGGTCCCTCACTCAATTCACTTCAAGTGCACTATCCTCGTGTTGTGGGTCATGGTGGGTTCACTTGTTGGTTGTTCCGCTTCTTCCTCTTGCACTACCCTTGGATGTCTTTATGCCGAGGATGTTACTGCATTTGAGATGGTTCCCGGTCTGTCTGATTTAAATGGGAAATATAGATGTATGCTATTTCATTCTGCTTACACGTTCACAGATTGGTGGTGGTATTGTTTCTTCTAATCGGCTGAATTTGAGGTCAAGACAGTGTGATTATCTCTCCTACCCACACATGGATGTTAGCTCCATAGCTACTCTACACCTTGGAGCACATTTCTTATTTTACCCACATTATATTCATCATGGAGATTAAAATTACAATATATTGTGGTTAGGATCACTGTCCAACCATTTTCTCTCCAATTGGGATATACTCCATATCATTTTCTGCATGGATATCTTACACTTTTTCCACGTTTGGGTGAAGAGTATACCCAATACAGAAGTGGTACAGGCTCCCACGTATAATCCTCTTATTAGAGGGTCCCCCTCATTAGTGTCCTATGGATGCTTTCGAAGGATGATTGTACTTTCTCCCTCACACCAGTTATTCCACCTATTCAGTGTGGGATTCTAGCTATGTATGTAAGCGTAAGTAAGGTACCTTGTCAGAAGTTATAATTTTCCTATGCTGAAAATGTATTTCCGACAGATATTTACTTCTGCCCACACTTCCCACCCTTCCTCCCCACTGTCAACCGGTGTTGCTTACATTCCTGCCTACTCAAAGTGATAGTTAGATAGAATAGCATATAGGCAGTCACATGGGTGTGTGGCACTATTGTTGGTGGAGGTTTGTTGCATAATAATTTGCATGTCAGAATCGGTTAAACCATGTGAATTGAGGGGTAAATGGGAGTGAAAAGCTTGTGGCATGCGAAAAAAGTTTTGAAAACTGAGGGCAGCACTGAATGAGAATAGCTATGTATGTGAGCAAAAATAAGTACCTGTCAGAAATACATTTTCCTTGTACGAAAATTATAACTTTTTCTGACAATGGATGACATGATCTAGTGTGCAGCGGCATGGCAACTGAAAACGGCTATCTGTATACTGAAGTAGATGGAAACCCATTGTCTTTCTTCACCAAAACATTCAACCAGCCCCTTATTTCATTTCTAAACAATGAATGAACAAAGAAATCTTGTATCATCTTACTTTATTTTACATCATTCATATGCCCTATTAAAAGTGCATACAACTGGGATACCATTCCGCCCTATTGTTGATAACAGAGTATCGTCAACATTCTTGATTTCTAAATTTATTGTAAAAAAATTTTCTTTTTTAAACAAATTATCATATGTTTACAGTTAAAGATTTGTCAGAATTTATTAATAAGATTAAAAATATCAACATAGTGGAAAATGATAATTAGTTTCATTGTTAACAAATGCACCAAAAGGAGAAGTACTATGTTGTTTTGAAAGTAGGTTACTAGATAGCAAAATGTTTTCACATCTAGAAGTAGATATTTGAAATTTAACAAAATTATGTGTAAATTATAGTTATTTTAAGATTGTTGATAAAATTTATAAACAGAATAAAGGTTTGATCATGGGGTCATCTGTCATCTCTGTTAGCAGAAATTTTCATGTTTGAAACTCGGGCACTAGAACACCGGTGAAAAAAATCAAAGTTGTGGGTAAGATATGTAGAACAAAAACTGTTCATTTGGCCTTGGTGGAACATGTGGCAAACTCTTCTCATGATGTTGAATGGGATATGATTCCAAAACTTAAAGAAATTAAGCTAAAAAATTAATCAAACATAAGAGAATCTTTTGAAATTATTAAACATAAAATGATTTTGAATAGAGATCTAGTCCCAGGTGCTAGAGAAGTGAATTTTTGTCTAATATGCAAGTTAAACATGAGCATTTGCTGGTATAAAAAAAAAGATATATCTTCTGTTACTTCTGGTCTCCTGAAGATGGTGGAACTTTTTTCACCAAAACATGTAATGTTTTTAATTAATATTATTCTACTTTTAACTTTATACAATAAATTATTGAGCATTTTTAAATGTTGAATGTTCTTACTTATTTTTCTTAACTTGGGCACCTAATGATGATTGATGAATATTGGTGGAACATTTAATTTTTTTCCTCTGAAGTGTTTTTTTTATTTTATTTCAGATTTAACCCTATTGCTATAGGTCAAAGGTCATGTCATCGTGTTTGTTGACGTGCATTCAAAATTTTATTGAACTACTATTTTATGAATTTATGCCAATAAGTTTAGTATCAAACTGTAGATTGTAATTCAATTTTTAGTATTATACATTATTCAATTTCTTAATGTAAGAGTAAATATTGACAAAACACTTAAACGTTAATTTTTGTGTGTCACATGGTATGTTGAATGCATCACTGGTTCAAATTAAATGTTTTTTTATGTCAGAATACTAAGTCTATAGTTTTGTACGAATAAGGAACTCAGATTACCGATATTGACGAGCTAGAATATAAAATAAGAACCTTCAATCTTTTATATTTGCTGAGATATCACTCATACTGAATAAAACACAGTGGCCCCGCTCACATCTTTCTATTTTTGGAAATAGTCCCTTATGCACATTTACTTGTGTATATGACATATGAATAACTAATCAAAAGCTTAGAATATCCTCCTAATGGCTTTCTGAGCCATTTTAGTGTGTTAGGACGCCTTCTCGTTCTTTCGAAACAAGATTTCAAAGAAGTAGGTTGTGTCTTTTGCCTACTTGAAATTTCATATTTTTTTAAACTGAAATACAGCTCAGCTACAAAACCTGATAAATTATAATGTATTTATATAGTAATTTATGATGTTTTGTTTATTCAAGTGTATATATAAAACCTAAAAAAAATTATTTCATTTTACATCCTCCTCGTGCAAAATTGCTTAAGAAGCAGCAACAAGATTGTAACAAGAAGAGATAATTGTTTGCTTTACTTCTTCGTTTACTGTTCTGTGTTTTAAGAAAAACAAGTTTAAGAACTTGTTTGTAAATATTGATAATCTATATATACATAATGTATAATAATTGAAACGTGTTTGTATTTTACAATATACTAGTCCACTAAAACACAGCCAAGACAGGTCACTTTGTAAAGACTAAAGACCAGTTTTATATTATTGGATACGGTAACATGAGAGCACGTGTGTTGCATCATTGTAACTTCTGTATTGTTGGCCAGGCATGACTGGAAGGTCAATATAATAAAAATAATATATATCTATATAAATGTATAACGTTATGAGATTTAATATATTTAGACTAAACATTTGTGTTTTTTGTTCTAATTTGTAGTCATTCAAGAATGAAGAAAAGCATAATATATATTTATTTCCTAATTTTTATTGTGGTTACGAGTTGGTCAAAATGACAGACTGTGTATTGTTAGAGTAGAGAAAATAACAGACAAAATATGAAGTTTTACTGAAAACAAATGTTTGAAATGTATTTAGGAAGTTTTACACAAATAATATTTGAGATTTTTGGGACAAACGATAGTTTTTTAGTTATAACATGAAAATCACTTAGCACTTGGAGTGGTAATGAAACAGACTCCATATTTTCTCAAACCTCGTAACCACCAAAAATATAATTGAAATAAATCTAAATTACTCTTTTTCTTTCTAGAATGACTTCAAATTGTAACGTGAAACTACATTCCTTTATCTTAAGTAGCTGTTAAGTTTATAACAGTATGCATCTATTTATAATTAAATTTTATTATTTTATTGCATTTTGAACCATGTCTAACTACTATATGTGCCATTATTAGTTGTAAATCATTCTGAGAAGGTGCAGCTCACATTAAACTAATGAACCACATTACCCATGAGCTACTATGAGCTGCTCGTGTGTGTACCTTATGAAACACTTTTATTATAATATTAATATTATTTATTTACCTAATCTAAACTAACCTGAAAGGATCCTATTTTTACATTTTAGGTACTTTTATAATTAGACATAAAGAATAGACATGAAAAACAAGAAATAAAATATTTAACCAATCTTCTTTTTTTTTTGCTGTCGATTGTCGAGGAAAGTGAACCCTAAGTTTTTTATACCAATGATAGTAATGCACTTAATAATTTATATTTAATTAAATAATGCACCAAAGACTATAGACTAATAACATGGAAAAAGTAGACAAATTTCCTTACCTCTCAAAATTTTTCTGGCTTTCTAACTATGCGACTAACTATGTTGGTTACAAATTTATTCAAGCTAGTCATTAAATTTCTCAGGAGAATGATGTTGGTAGTCTGAGTGAAATTGACATCTAACCATTCAGAACATAAGGTTATACAGTATGTCATTTGATAGATGAAAACCTTGGCTTTCTATTGGTTATAGATAACATAGAATTAAACTTAAGAGAAAACTATTAACAAATCCTGAAAGAGAGGATGTGACAGGAGGGGTCTGATTTTCTATTT
>NW_013671134.1:11131-43382 GCF_000517525.1 Limulus polyphemus
CTTAAGAGAAAACTATTAACAAATCCTGAAAGAGAGGATGTGACAGAGGGGTCTGATTTTCTATTTGATAGCTCTGTAATCAAACAAAATTGAAGACTATAAAAATTATGGTTTGTCTGAGCAATGACGAGTTTATAGAGACTAATTTATGTTTAATTTCCTACTTTTTTGAGGGGTGATGGTTTTAAATAGGGAAGATGACGTGCTAAAAGGGTTTCTTTTAAATATTGCCTTGTGGAATTAAGAACTTAAAACATATATAGTATTAAAATATGGATTATTAGCTAAGATTTTATGCTATTCTAATTGTTATAACATAAACAAAAAGTAGTTTAATAAAATTTCAAATGTAAGACACTAAAACCTTGTGTCGTGCTCAGTAAAGGATACCCGTGGTGATAGAGTTAACTGAAACTTCAAACTAAGCTACTTTTGTTATACTTCTGTTGTGTTATTATTATTTATTGTTTGTTGGTTAGTTATACCCATGCAGTGCCTTTACAAGACACACAAGACCAATGCATTTGAACTTCAGTTCGAGTGCCACAAGAGGATGAAAATGGTGACACATTCCTCCTGGACGTGATGCTAGTCCATTACAGGTTACAGGTTACAGCTATTTACCAGTCATAAAGCTGGGTAGACTGGAAGAAGTGGAGTAAAGTGTCTTGCTCAAGGACATAAAAGCATGACACTGAACAGCCTCATATTCTTGACCATCTAAATACGAGTCCAAAGCGAGAAATCACTGAGTCATGCTGTCCATATTATTTATTGGTTATAGAATAATTCACAAACCTATTCATCAAGTTCATGTATCTAAACACTGTTTACAGAAACACATGCTTATCTAAAGTGTATAGATAGACATTTTAAAATTGAAGCATTATATAGTTGAATGTCATGTTTCCAGTAATTTGGGGATAAAAAATAATTTACTTTGCAAAGAAAAATTTGTGTAAACATAATATTACGAAAAAGTGTAATTAGTGATAGAATACAAGGCAAAGTTTTTCATAGAAATGCTATACTTGCTACATTTAAGAATCTTCCTATTTGTATTTTGGAAGATTGAAATTAGAAGTCACTGTGATAAAGGCAATCTATCCTTATTGTGAGGGTTTAGAAGTTTTCCTATTAATTTTTTGGAGATTCTCTTGCAGACCCATAGTTGAATTAACTCTATAGTGTGTTAGTGAAAACTAGTAACAATAGAAATATTGTAAACCCACAACTGCAATATGTAAGAATGCATCTTTACAAGTGTGCTGTTTTTATTTGCAGGACAACTCATGAGTTCTTATTTGGAGCCTTGGCAGAGATGGTGGATAATGCCAGGTTTGTTGACTACACCCATTTTAATTGTTGAACTAAGTAAGTTAGCTAGTAGCATGAACACATTTGGAGTATTTAAGACTGATAATCAGAGCGAGAGCTGCAATGAAAGGAATTGGAAATAAATGTCAGTCTTTGAGTAGAATACTTGTGGAATGAAAATGGTATTTGACTTATTCTTAATGTCATTATAGTAATTTTAAGATGTGCATATAATTTAAAATTACAATGTCATCTTTTATGTTTTTTAAAATAATTTTTCGGATCAAAAGGCTACATTATGAGTGAATCATTAAGATAGGTAGTTTTACCTCTGAAATATTGAAATCCTTTCCTTGTTGAGTTTGAACTCATGCTGTCAACAAAACATGACTTAGAATTTCCAAATCTTACACATAATTTTCCATTTTTACATCTTCCGTGTGACCTATTGTACAAGTACTAGAGAATGTTACATAAGTTCTGCTTTCCAGACATAATATAGATTTCTTTGTTGACATTCATACTGTTCATATCATGCAGTCTTTTTTTTTTTACTTAATGAATTCTGAAATACATGTAACTTCTGAAGCTAATACTTCTGTTGATGCTTTGGTCAATTTTTATACTGCTTGTGTTAACGATAATAATTATTCTGCTTCTGTTGAAGCCTTATTTCAGCAGTCTTTCCATGGTGTGCAGGGAATTCCTGTCACTGTATTGTTCATATTTATCACACAACATATTTATGCCCTTTATGGAAAGTCTTTTGATGGGTGTCTTTGACAAAAATGAGGGTTTCTTGGATGCCAATAGGCTGGGTCCCGTACCTATGTTTTTCTTCTATTTATGAAGAAGTAGGTTCTTTTGCTTAGGCTTTTTCACCTTTGTCTGAGAGAAAAGTTTATCAGTCAGCCCTAGTCCTGATAAAGCTCCTGCTGAATTTATTCCTCAGATATGTAACATTTTAAATGTTGAACATATTTCTGTTGCACCTAAGGGATCTAGTATGTTGTTACGGAATGCCATTTTGGAATCCTTATTCCCCCCTTCTGACATGTTGCAGCTAATTCTCTTATGAATAGAGGTAAATCAGAGGTAAATATAGTGTTTACCATATATTTCTCATTCTTCTGGCCTCTTAGGAAATCTTCTGTTCATCTATCAACTAAAACTTTAGCTCCTGTTATTGGTTCTTGCAGGGCTCATCCTTGTGGTCTTCATGTCAGTTATCTCATTTTTTACCATGATTATTTTGTGCCTTGTCTCACAAGCCCAGTAAACTATTATTATTTTCTTGATTTTTTTTCTCAGGATCAGGAATTGGATTTACATGTTTCTCTGGCTGCAACGCTTATTGACTTGGCTTCTGTTGCCATGTGACTTGCATGTTCTTTTGATTTATTTACTTGTACAACTATTTTCAATGGGATTCATTCTTCCCCCAGTATTACTAATGACCTCCAGTGAGACTCTTTTCTTTTTTTTTTCAACCTTTTGTTTCTTGCTCCTGAATTGTTTTTTTTTCTTGCCAGGTGAAGTTTGATAGGGCTGTGATTTTATGTATTACTTTTGGTCATCATCCTGCATTACTTTCTTCTTCTGCTGCTATATCTCAGTCCTCTACTTTAAACATTTCTTTTTGTTTTTGCTCTTTTTGTATTCAAAACAGAGGTACAAGTGGGATGGGCCAGCTCAACCTACACAATGACTTCTTCTGATACAGTCTTATCTCAATCTTCTTTCTGCCCTCCAGGCATTGTTAAAGAATATCACGCACAGCACATGTGTCTGTGTACCCCACCAATTTTGCACCACTACTGAACATATACATATCATGCGACTATTCTACATCAATACTATTGCACCACCTATATTAGCACAGATAGCTCTTTCTGCTATTCTTGCTCAATTCTCACTTTCTTGATTGCCACAGCTTCATTTAGATGTGTTTTTTTTCGCATGTGGCTACAGTTTATGCTTACATTTATTTACCATTTCATTTTTTTTCAAAGGTTTTCTTTTACTGTGTTTGCAGTCAGTTGTTTCAACATTTTTTTTGCCTTTTTTTCTTTTTACTGAATTATACGAGAACTTCATGTAAATTCATGATTCAGTGTATCGACTGTAGTAGTTCCCGTTACAATTGACAATGCTACTGGTACGACTTCCCAGGAATCTGGTTCAACTTTATGTGCGGAGGAGGTACAGGCCTTAATTAGAAGGGAGCTAGATTCATATGTTTGGCTTGTGATTTCTTCTTCTTTTTAACCTGAAAATGTTGCTTAGGAAGAATACAATCAAGGTGAAGACAATTTGGACTCTCTTTTCTGGCACCTTCTTATTTTGATCTGTCACACACTACACCTTTTCTGGTGATTTCACCTTTCACATCCTTTTTTACAGCTGGTTACTCAGGTCAGTGTTTGAGACGAGAGTGATTTTGCTAATTTTGTTTTTCCTGCTCCTTTTGCCATGCTTCCACATCGTTCACTTTGGTGGATGGTTGTTTTTCTCCCAGATCTCCCAATGGATTGTTGACAAGTTTCTCAACTTGAACACTTCACATCTGGGTGCTCAGATGCTCTATGTGACTTTGTCCTTCTTTACACATGGGGGAATTAAGTATTTCAAATCATCAGTGCTTGGACTTTGTTAAGTTAGACATTTATGTCCTTTGTTGTCTAAGTTAACTTAGATTTATTGTAAGTTAGATATTGATTATTACTTTGTTTTAACTGGTTTACACGTTTGTTACTACTAAATACCTTATAGACTAGGTAAATTTCGATGGTTTGTCAGTGTGATATTAATGAATGATTTGTTAACCAGATATGTACTTTACATATAATTCCTACTAGTAACCTCTAATTCATTGTTCTATCTGGATAATTTTTTTTTTCTCATTGTTAAATATGTGTCTTATAATCCTGATTTTCATCAGGGCTGAGCTTTGCTTCAGCTACATTTCCTACATTCTTGATACTGGAATCCAATTTTTCTTCTTGTACTCAACAATTCAGGGTTTGTCCCCACAGTGCTCACATCATTGATAGTTATTTATAGCTAGAAGTTGAATGTTCCAGTTTAGGGCCCTACTGTTTGGACTAACCTTGGCTCCTTATATTTTTGTTGGGTGATAAGAACTTTTGCCTGACATCTATGCTTGATGGGTCTTTGCACCCATCACTACATGGACGACTGGCTTCTTCCTGTTCACATTCCAGAGACCACACCCTTCTGCTCCTACAAGAAGTAGCATGAGTGGGATTCCTGATAAAGGTGGTAATATCCATTTTTATCCTCATTTAATACCTTGTTCATTTGGTGTTCCCAGCCATCTCCTCTTCATCTTTGGGATAGAGAGCAAGCAGTCCACAAGGCTCTCACCTCACATTCTCACACAGCTCAAGAGCTTCTATCTCTTTTGGGGATGTGGTCCTCCTTGGAAGATCTCATTCCCATGGGTCAAGCTCATATGCATTCTCATCAGTGGACACTCCTTGACCAGTGGAACTTCTACTCAGATCCCTCAGACCACCCTTTTACTCTTCCTTCCCCAATCAGGGCTAGCCTGTCTTGGTGGCTAAACACGAACCAGAGCACGGCGGGGGTTCTGCTTCCTCCACCTGTCCAGATTTACATTTGTTTATGGACACATCTTTAGAGAGTTGGGGTGCTTACCTCGACACTTGGGAGATTTCAAGTCTCTGGTCGGTTGAAGAGTCTTTTTTCCTTATCAACATTCTAGAATTTATGGTGTTTTTTTTATCAAAATGGAGTGGTTCCTGGATCCACAGGTCTTTCCATGGGTGTGTTCTCAGCTGGGAGCACCTCATACTGCTGCTTTTGCTATCCATTGGAACACTAAAATTCCTTCCTTTTGGTCTTCCATTCCACACCCACTAGCTCTGGGAGTGGATGCATCCAGTCAAGATTGGAGGGTGTCATCACATCTATGTTTACCCTCCTATTCAACTCCTCCCTTGAGTTTTATCCCTAATCTAAACCACTCCAATGCTAGTCCTCCTGGTGGCTCTGTATTTGCCAGCACAACTATGGCTCCTACTGCTCCAACCTTTACTTGTACAAACTCCCCTACCCTTGCCTTGGTCAGACATCATTCATACATATGTCATTACCATCCATCTTCATGCATGGCTTTTGTCAGGTCCATTGCCTCAGCCCAGGGACTGCCTCCACATGTTGTGTCTTTCCTTTCCAGATCCATAAGACCTTACATGTCCATTTACCAAAGGTGACGGGCTAACTTCTGACTTTGGTTTCTTCAATGGGGTTTCCATTCTTCATTTTTCCCAATTCTTCACTTGGTTGTTTGACAAAGGCTTGTCCACTGCAACTCCGTCTATCTATCTAACAGGCCTTGTGAAACACCCCCCATTTCTCCAAGTTTTATCTTCCCATGTAATTTCCTTCCTTTTCTGTTCCTTTTGGGTCGTGCGTCTGCCAAATTACTTTGATTTGCCTGATTAGAATCTCATTGTGGTTCTTTATGCTCTTTCCATCCTCCCTTTGAACCTTTGTTGATGTGTTCAATATACCATCTCTCCCTCAAGACCTGTTTTCTTCTCCTCACTTTCAGACATCGTCGATTATATATTTATGCCATTACTTTTACTAGAATCCTCTACCATTCCACTCATGTTATTCTATATCCAGACCGACCCTTCCTTCCTAAGACCTATGCTGCCTGTGAAGGCTGTTTGGTTTTCATACCCATTTCCTTACCTTCCATCTCCTGCCTGTACTCCTATTTTAATACAGATCAGCTTTTTTGTCCAGATTGCTCCTTATGGTGTTATGTGGCACATACTGTCTCTTTTCAGGGTTCATGTTCCTGACTTTTTCTTCCCTGGAATCCATCTTTTCCCCATGGTTTGTCCCCTGTCACACTAACTGGTTGGCATTTTCAACTCATTAGGCTGGCATATTCTGACTTATCTATGGAAGGTTGCTGTCTCCCCAACACTTCTTCTCAGCAAATTTGTCATATCACCATGTCATTGACTGCTCACCTTGGCTATCCATTGGAGGAGATCGTTCAGGCTGGAATGTGGACTACATCCAATACCTTCATCACTCATTATCTGCACGATCTGGCTGTATCTTCCTCAAGTGCATATCGTATCCCTCCCGTGGCGATTCTAGAAATGTCTGTTTACCTTTGACTGAGGTAAGTCTTATCACATTATTTTATTTATGTTTTATTTTTAGAGACTCTCTCTTTTTTCCCACTGCCAATGGGATTCCACTCTGTGGCAGGTGTTGCCTGGTCAGGTATACTTTGCCTCGAACTTGCATTATATACTGGTTGTACTATAATGTTCACTGTAGAGATGGGGTGTTCTACAAGACCACTGATGGCATGCTCAGTGGTATGTACATATTTTTCAATATCCATAAGTTTCACTCCTTTCTGGACTGTCACTGCTGATCAGGGATGGTTTGATTTTCCAAATGGGAATCCCATTGCTCTTTCTTTAGTGTGATGTTCTTTTGGACTCCCCACTGCATTTACTTCCACCCCTTTGTTCTCTTAGTAGAGTAAGGAAGTCCTTATCTCTTTCCAGTTTCCTGTCAGTGGGGTGGTGGACAATGTAGTCCTACTCCTGAGTGTATTGTAGACTTTTAGCTTCAATGAGAAGAGGGCAAAGCTGGTTTCCCTCCTTCCATTTAACCTGGATGCTTATCCCCAGGTGAACAGCTGTCGGTTGGAGTAGGACCAGCCTAGGCAGGATCTTCCTCATAATACCAGATTTGGGATGACACAACCCTTTGCAGTAGAGGCCCACTTTTTTGTTAATTCCAGTTGCAGGTGGTTCCTTCCATGCTCCTACAGTTGAATTTGGGGGACCATTTCTGCCTTGTAATACCAGCAACAGGACATACGTACACTGCTACTACAGTTGAGCAAGTGTTCCATATTCTCCTTGTAATTCCAGATGCAGTATATCTCTTACCTGCATTTATGGTTGTGTGGGTTAAGATTTCTACTCATAATTCTGGTTACAGATATTGCCTTGTTTTTACAGTTGAGTTGAGGCAATGTCATGTCCCCTTAATACTGAGTTTGGTTTGTTTATGTTGGGAGTTTGTCTGGTTTCAGCTGAATTCTAACTTCCTCTTTGTAATTCTGGTTGCTTGATGTATGACACTGTTTTCTTATGGTTGGAGTTCAGGTGTATATGTAACATGGCCCACATGCCACATGTTTATGTTACTCTATATTCATAGTTATTTGATTGAACCTCAACCTACTAATGCCAAGGACGAGTTGTGGAACCTCACCTGTCTAGTTGATGTTGGATATATATGTAGCTAAGTCAAGCTGTTTTTTACTATGGGTTGCACCTATCAGAACAAATTACACTTGTGCACATCTTTTTTTTTTTCTGCCTGTATCAGATTCATTTCTTTCTTCATTGGGGAAGGGCATACCTGTTCCAGAAGTAGTGCAGTGCTCCACATATGTGCTTTGATTCATCTTGGACCACATCCGTTCATTCTGAGCAGTTGCTTTCCACTTGTTTTCAATGTTCTGCACTTACACTGGCCCCTCCACCTTTGTAACATGGGGTTCTAGCTTTGTGTGAGAGGAGGTAAGACTGTATCGGAAGTTAACATTTTCTTATACTGCAAATGTATTTCTGATAGGTACTTGCCTTCTCTCACACACTTCCTCCTCACTGCCAGTGTTATTTTTTTAAATCCTGCCAATTCTCTATAGTGAGGATTGAGTGGGCATAGCAGAAAGAGTAGAGAGTAGTCACATGATACGTACATGTGCAGTAGTGGTGCTAAACTTGTGAGGTATATAGACTGGTGTGCTGAGCATGAAAATTTTTTTGTCAATGTTTAGAGGGCAGAAAGAAGATCGAGATAGCTTTGCATGAGAGGGGTAGTATCTCTCAGAAATATATTTTCAGTGTAAGAAAATGTTAACTTTGCCTTTAAGACGGCTCCTCCTCTGCATCTTTTTGGAGGCTGTTTGGGATTGTATGTTCATCTGTTGGAATTTGTGGCTTTGAGACCATTGGTTTCTATAGATTCTTCCAATTTCATCATCATCTTCCTATTTTGCAGCTTCCAGTTTGTTTTCTCCTTCCATATGATCCACTTTATGTTCAACTTTTGGATCAGAAAGTCTCACACCTTTTGTTTAGGGCTAACAAAGAGCTATGTCTGGTTTCTCTGAGGTTTTAATCTTGTCTTTTTCTGATGTCAAAGAAAACAGGAGATTGGAAACAGATTTTAGATCTATTCTATTTCAAGCATTATCTTAACATGTCTTTTTTTCAAGAAGTTCCTTCATCAAGGTTGTTGAATAACAAAACTGGAAATACAAGAGGCTTACTTACACATTCTAATCAAGTCTTCTCATTAAATTCTTTGTTTTACATATTAGATAGTAGTTTATCATCTCAATCCCTTTCTTTTTGTCTGGCTTCAATTCCATGTGTCTTTTGTTGCTCTCCTACACACACACACTACATATTGACTTACATCATTATGTAGACAATTAGATTATTCTTGTTACCTCAGAATACTCCAAGTTACCTTCAGGTGCTGCTCAGTTGCAAGTTTATCACTGTAGGCTCTCCTTTTCTTCCTCCTTCTCTGGATGTGTTCTGTTCACTGATGCCTCTCTCCAGGGCAGGGATGCTGTATTAGGGGAACATAATCTTTTGGGCCTGAGATTTATTCAGGAATACCAGTTTCACATAATTTTGTCGGAGCTTTGGGAGTTCAGAATACATATCAGGAGCTCCTGCTATTGCTACATACAGGTAATTCAATTGGATTTTCCATAGGTTGGTCATCCTATGATCATTGCATTTACAATGGTGGTAAATCATCTTCTGCCACTTTACTGGTTTCCTATTGTGGATCTAGAATCTCTTACAGTGGTTGCCTTGAGCTAGTCTTTTGAGAATGTCTACCCTTCTCTTCTTCATCTCCCTTCAGCATTAGCTAAGATCAGTAGGTCCCATTGTCAAGTTCTTATTGCACCATGTTTGTCTGATCAACCATGTTTCTATTTCAGAAAGATCTTCTTAGTCAGCCTCTAGAAAGTTTACCTTCCACGATGGTGTTCGTCATGTACAGCTTCACAGCTGGATGTTATGTGGTCCTTTGTTTGTGATGCTGGATTCTTTTTTTTGGGTAATGTGTATGTTGTCACATTATTGCAAGCATTGCTCCCTTGCAGCTTACCACTGTCATTGGTCTATCTTTTGTGGTTGGTGCCTGCAGACTTTGTTTTTGTTGTCTTTTGCCAATTCCTTTTTTTTCATGTATTTATTTTATGATCAACACTTGTTTTCTTCTTCTGTCACAGATTCTCCACTACTTTCCATTGCTATTAAGTCATATGCCTTTCTTATCCTCACTTTTTCTGGATCTTTTCCAAGCTTTTTGTTTATGCAATTGATGAGTTCCTAGACATTTTCTTCAGTGGAATTTAAGTCTGACCTTAGGTCACTTGACAACATCTTCTTTGAAACTTTTGGTATTGTATATGCTATAGCATCTTTCTCTAAAGAAATATTTTCTGTTGTTACTCACTTTAGGGAGGAGATGAACAAACATTTTCTATTGATACATCTTGTACTCGGTTATATATGTGTATTCTAATAGGGTCTTTCTACATAATACATTTTTGGTTTACATTTCATCAAATTTGTTGCCTTTTGGCTGTGTCTTAAGTCTCTGTCTTGTTACCCTTCAGAGGATATCTTGCAGGACAACATATGGATAAATCAACACTTTTTAGTTATTTCATCTTATTTACAGTATTTAAAGAAATACTGTTGTAATAAAGATACTCATTTGACAGCAAACATTTTGTGGGTCACATTGCTGTCTCTTAAGCCTCAAAATTCTATTTAATCGGGTTGAGTGCATCCTTGTGGTTGGTATGTTTGACTGTGAATCTGAAGGCCTGTGTTTTGCATCCTGTTACTGCCCAAAAAAACTCCACACTTTAGGGCTGTGAGCAAATCATAAGAGTGACTGTAGAAATCCTAGTATTCAATTAGAGTAGCCCATGAGTTAATGGTGGATAGTGTTGACTAGCTGATTTCTTTCAAGTCTATCACTTTAAAATTGTCAATAGCTAGTACAGATAACCCTGTTGTAGCTTTGTGTGAAATACAATAATTAACAACCTCTATGGTTGTTCTCGACACAATTCCACTCTCTGCACTGGGGGCCCATGAGAGGATATTACTTTTTGGAAGTGGTCTGGGGCTGCCATCTGGTGGCTGATAATATTTAATTGGGTATTTTTCTAACATCCAAGTGCACATTCTTGTATGACGTTAGAGTTATTGGAAATTGGTCTCCTGTTATCACCAAAATACATTAAAAACAACAAAACCTATATTATTTACATGGTTTTGGAGTGCCCTCAAAGCTCATCAGTGTCATCTGCTGAACAAGGAACAGCACACAAGATTGTTCACCCCAAGCAACAAAAAAAAAGTTCAATTTCTATAGTGTGAAATAGAAATTATACACTTTTTGTAAAGTTTTGCAACTAACTTGGACATCAATACCTTGCAACATAGTCAACAGTTGCTTGTAAATGATACTAATATAATACTTTAATGAGAGAACAGAATACTAAAAAGGTGTTACACAGGTTCTTGAGAAAAACAAATTTAACATTTCTTTAATGTAATTGTGCTTCATTTATTTCATTTTGTACCATTTTGATTTCAGGACAGAAAAAAATCTACCATGAAAGTGGGAAAAACCTCCCATCTTATACTCGCCTCCCTACACAGTTTTCCACTTTAGGGAAACTTGACCACTATCATGTATGAATCAGTTGCATGAAAAGTAGGAGAGTTTAAAATTATGGGTGACACACAGACTACAAATGTGTAAATGGTACTTGGAAATTTGGGTCACATATGTTGTTGACAGCATGATTTTATACAAATCAAAGAAAGACTTTCAGTATTTTGAAGATAAATACCTGTTTGAAATTCATTTTAATTTTAAAAATGTAAGAATAAACAAATGTGTTCATTGTGACACTTCTCTATATGTCTATATTAATCAGCAGGCTGTTTATATCTTAATCATAATAATTAGTTAAATCAACCAAACACCAACCAGAATTAGTGTTTTATGTTTGCATCTTTGAATTTTGTGGGGGGGATTCTTTCTCTGACCATTTACTAACCTGTGAAAGCAGTTAAGTGGCTTGACGTAATGCTTAATTTTTCTAATGAAATCAAATTTGTATTCCTTTGAATAGATTTTTGTTAACTGAGGTGAGAAAATAATTGTGGTTTTGTTTATATAACATTAAAATTGATGTAACGAAATGCATTTTGTAAACTTTTCCATTACTTTTTGTAGTAGAAATTTAATCATGAGCTCTTGTATTTATCACATTGAACATTTACAGCATTAAACATTTGATATAAACAAAAGTCACTATTTTATGTGGGAAAGGCATTTTGACATAAAAACATTTACTGGTGGAGTGTGAGAACTAACAGACATCAAGACAGAGTTTGCATTCTTGGATCTCTTATTTCTGTCATTAGGATTCTTAACTACTTAGTGAGAATATAAGCAACCAGATTAAGGAAAGTTATTCAATGAATCTGATATGCACAGGCATGTGGAGTTAACAGAATTAACATCTCAAGTTTAGTGTTAAGGAACTTAATATAAAATTTGGTCAAAATTAATTACACTTACCCAGAGTTCAGTGTTTCTCTTGTAACCAATTTTAATTAGGAATGCTGCAATTTTTTTTTTCTCGGGTGCCTAAGTGTTTTCAACAATTAGCTCAAGTGAGAAATGGAGTAACCCATATTTGTACACTCTTTGAACTCTTTCAATGTCCATTTGCAGCAATCAGAAATAGAAAAATTGATTATACTGTTGTTTAATTCTCCTTAAATAAGGTGTATTTAATTATTAAAAGGCATGCACCTAAGCTTAATTGATCCAATTTTCTACCTAAAAGTTGTCTTTATGTAAACTGCTATTTAAAAAAGTTAATTTTATGTGCAAGTTATACACATTTTTAATATACATATGCTTTAAATACCTCCTTTATAAATCAGCACTTCGTCCACTTTTAACTGAAATTGGATTATCCATTATCATACTGAATGCATTCTAATCTTTATAAGTAAGAACATAATACATTTCACCACTGTGGTATCCATACCTTGAACAATTTTTTCAACCATAAACCCAATAATACAAAATTTCCCACACTGTGGCATACCCCTGGGGGAGGACGAGTGATCAGGGTAGATTCAATAGCGTAATCATGCAAAATTGTTTTAATATATTTCTATGAAGGAAAATAATAAGTAATTACATATAACATTTTAATGTGTATCCACGTATTAGATCTTGTCACTTAACTCACTTTTTCACTCGTTTAAAAAAGGGGGGCACACAAGAAACCATATTTATTAAAGGGAGGCATGGATGACAGAAGTTTAGGAAATGCTACAATAATATATCACAAGGCTTGGCCAGCTTTAAGAGAATTAGGTTAGTCCTGAATTCATATACTAAGCTAACAAAGTAACCTATCTACATAATAATACCCTTGTTTGTGTGTCTGTTATGGAAATTACGTGTGTGTGCATGCATATTTAGATAGCAAGGTGCATGTGCATTATCATGACAGACAAAAACTGAGTATTATTATAATTAACTAGGAGGAACCCTCAAGACATTTGCACTCAGATTAGTTCTTTATTGCAACAACAATTCTTTAAATGCAGGATTTTTAGAATAATACAGAAGAATTCTAATCACAGACACTGAAATCTTGTCATACTATTATTCTGCTGTCAGTATGCCTTATAATCATGCACAGTGAGAATTTTACCCAGTGAAACAGTGCTAGTACCTGCCTCTGCCAACTAACGAGTCACTACAACTGCTCTATGAATAAAGGAATAACAAAAAAGGTGGATATAAATATTCTTTATTAATTATTTAGTTCAATATCATCAATAGCTTGAAGTTTTCAAAAAGGTCTGATGTTAGATCCTAGAATAACATTATAAGTTTACTTATAGATAGTATTATGAACAGTATAGTTTAGTCCTAACTAAGCTAATGTAAAAAAGCGTATAAGGTATAGTGTTGATTTATCTCTCTAACGAACCTTGGCCTAACATTAGTTAAGGTTTTATAAAGTACGACCTAAATACAAGTGGACTTGCACATTTCAGTGTATAAGATTATATTTCATTCGTTTTATTCTACAAATATTGTATTTAAAGAAATATTGTTGCAATAAAGATACTCATTTGATAGGAAACGTTTTGCGAGTCTCTGCTAGTATAATAATAATGATAATAAATACAAAATTATAAAAATAGTATATTGAGCATTCTAACCAATACTGTTAATTGAAGTAACATTAAAGAAAGAATAGAGCGTTACTTGTGGAACAAATTTATTAAATTGTTTGAGTTTTTCAAAGTTTCAGTGTATATATCAAAATTCTATTATCATTATTATTAATTGTATAAAAACATGTACTTGACTATTTATTTCTGGTCTCGTACATGAGTAGGATTTTAAAAGATATATGTACATTTAGTTGTGCTAAAGAATGTTAAGTTTTTATTTTTTTATCAAAATTCAATTTCATGCCTACTGTTAAATCAACATATTTGATATTTAGGCCTAACAAATCAAGTAATATAGCTTTAGACTTTTCTAAGTATCACATATAGAAAAGTCTATTAAGCTTAAGTTTGGATGCAGGACTGTAGATTTTGTCAACTTCAACTTAAGTTGTTTCAGCGGTTTCTAAACAAAATTTGAAACATGTTGGTTTTGGTATTCATAATTATTTCAACTTTTGCTGTCGTTTTTATTACCAGAGATGCTGGATCCACATGCTTGAATATTTATACAAGTGAGTATGCAAATAAATATTTTGTAAAGTTTTAAAATATATAATTGGTTTAGCATTACTGTAGAGCCCTTACAAAGCAAATTGTTAAGGTAATTTTTATAACATACCTAAGGTACCTACAGAGAGCTTACACATTAAAAATACTTTAATGGGTTGTTATACATTGTTTTACAAGTGGGAGTAAAGGCACTGTGTTGAAATGATTTTAATGTATTGAAAGCCAGTTTTATGTATGTAATAAATATTAAAACACATTCTTTTCTATATAATTCTCTCTAAAGAAGGAAGAAACAATATTATTCTTTACATTAATTTTTATAGCTGCAGGTATTAACCCTCTTGCTACAAGTGTGTCAAGGTGTGCATGCCACAACTTTTTAGAGTTACTTTCCAAGTTTAATTGAGCTACTCTATTATCATTCTATATGAATAAACTTGGCATCAAAAACATAGCTAATAAATCAAATTTATGTGACAGTACCATACCTCTTCACACATTTAAGGTATCTACCCCATACATCTGCTTTAGAGATGTGCATGCCACTAGCCTTGAGGCAACTCCCACCTACTCGCGCACGAATTGTGCTACTGCATGATGACATAATCATATTGTAAAGCCCTCCACCAATAGGAGGGTGACACACCTCCATGTGCACTAACTTCCTTTATGCATTTGCACATGTGAATTTTCTTTCTTCTCCTCAGCACTGTATTGACCAGACATGTTTAAAATGTTTAGTCTGTATTCAGTTTCTGAGATTTTCATTATTAATGTAACTTTAATTTTCGTTTTCTTTAGCTTTGGTTTCAAAAGATTTAATTTTTATTGTGAATTCTCAAAAAGATGGTCATGTATATTTGGTCTTGAATGTGTAACATTGTTCAGAATTAGGCCTTATATTTTGTCTGTAGCTTTTGGAGGCTCATTGCCTCTCAGGATTATTACAGCCATTATTCACCGTATTGTGGATAACTACATGCTTAATTGGTCTCCTACTCTTGTCCTGTTGGCCAAATTTCTTTCTCAGCAGTCAGGAATGATCTATTGGACTACCTCTTTCACCTGATTTGCTTTGAGTAGTACTTTACCATTTGTGAGATGACCTTAACCCATTAACTGTGGCAGGAGCAGTTCAGTTGCCATTTTCTGACTCACAGATAAAACTGAGTTGCCATCAATCACAATAAAATGACAATTTTCGTCTTTCACATAGAGTTATAGTTATATATGTGTGAATGATGGAAATATCCATCATTTGCAGCTGAGCCATAGAATTTCAATGACGGAAATATCCGTCATCTGCAGTCAATGGGTTAATCTTTCAAATCTTTGTTCCTTTCCTTATCCTTTGCTTGTGTATGTTATTGGTAATTTTGTTTTCTCACCTTATCCCCCACTGTTCTTGGGGCTTATCTTGTTTTTCTTGCTGATTGTGTTTATGATTTATGCTGTTTTATTTTTCTAATATTTTTCTCCTACCCAAATGCCTTATCCCCCTCACATTCATGCCTCATTTGGTCCTGATTTATAGACTTGCTTCCTTTCCTTTTCTTAATTTTATCTTTGGTATATATCTGGCCAATTTAGGGTTCATTCCTCTTATCTTCCCTTTCACTTAGAGTTCCCCATTTTTGCATTTTCAATCTTTCTTCTCTCTGCTCTTCTGTATTTATGGATTCTGTAGGTACTTGTTCTCTTCTCTGTTTAGCGTGTTCCACTTCTTCTGCTTTATCCCTCCATACTTTGTTTCCATTCCGTGGTGTACCTTTCCACTTGGTGACTTGAGCTGCTGCCATTAGACTTCTGTCCTCAGTATCTTTCCAGGGTTTGTTTCCTCTTTCTTCACCTTGTCCTTTGCTCCTACACCTCATCCAGGTCTTTCTCCTTCTCACCTTCCCATTCCAGATTCAAAGCCTTCCTCTTTTTCTTGTATTTTCTCTACAGGTAGTCTGGTTCGTTCCACTTCTTATCAGTGAGTATCACACTTGTACAGTTCTTTGGGTATTTACATCTTCTTCTGCAGTTGGTCTCACATTCTGCTGACAGTCGTTTTCCTGCCTATTTACCCACCTTGGTCTCTTTATCTGCTCCGGTTCCCCTTTCCTTTTAACCTCGACCACATCTATGGCATTTTTCTCCAGGCCTGTGGTAGGCCATCGTTGATGTGTCAGATACCTTCCTGCATATCTTTCTTGGCCTGTCATCCCTTTGTTTTCTGAACTTCATCCTCCTTTTCCTATTCCTTGCTCTTCTCTTTGATTCAGTGTAAGCCTCTCTTATAATCCTTGATATCGTGTGAGTCTTTGCTTGCATTCTTTTTCTTTGTCTATTTCTTTCTGATATTCCATTCTGAGATGTTTTTCTCCTACATTCCTTCCCTCTTATGGCTTGTTTGGGGGGACTTATCCTGAAATGTATGTCCTTTCTCATACCCATTCAGTGTTTGGTGCTTTTGGATATTTCTTTTTCTCTTGTCTCAACCAAATACAGGCTATCTATTTTGCCAGTGAGCTATGACATACCTGGCCACCAGGTTTTTCACTTCTCATTCTCTTTCTGATTCCAAAACATACTTACTTCTGATCACACTACAGCTATTCCTCGACTACTAGGGTTTCCTTCCTTTGCTCATCTAAGCATTGGCCTGATCTTTTCTTGTTTGCTCCAGTCTTTTATTCCCCAGTTAATTGCCCTTGGCAATATGTGTCTCATGACACTCTCCACCTAAGGTAATGCACTCTATATCCTGGTATATCATTCAGATAATATTATCACTTTTTTTTTTTTTGACAAAAAGTTCACTAACAGGTTCCTCTGTACTACTGTTGATTCTTGTAAAAAAAAAAAAAAATCCATTGGGCAAGTCGACATACAGCACGAATTCCCAGATTGCTGTTTCTGGCACACAGGCAAATCAGGTCTCTCCTATTCCACCTCTGATATCTAGCACTGCTCAATAGTTGGGAGGCGGGGAAGTCATTCTCAGTTGAGGCTGTCTGTGACCTTATCCGTAGTTAAATGGAGACATGTATTTGATCTGGTGGTGTTTCTCCAGAGGGCTCTGAGGTTGTGGTTATGGGTGATCCTGGACATTCTGGAGAGGCCAATTTGGATCAAATTTGGTACACTGATAGATCTTTTCAACCTACAATTAGGAACCTCATTTGGTGTAAATATATGGAAAGTTATTCAACAAAAACCACTCATATTTGATGAAAATTTTTGTGCATGCTAATGTAAAATGTCACATGAGCTATTGATCTAACATTTTTACTACAAACTTCACCTGAGAGTAAAAGTGGACCGTTTTTAGTTTTTTATCATTTGGATTAAAGATGGCTGATTTAGAGCAACAAAAATATAAGGTGAAATGATGGGATGTGCAAATACATAACTATTGGTTAGACCAAGCAAACTAGGTTAGCAGTTTCTAGCTCAAGTTTTCAAAAGAATCATATGGGTGGACAGTTATTATTGATTAGTTACTGCAAGCTTTTCAGCACAAATTTACGAAAATTTATAAAATTATGCTAATTAAAGAGCATTTAGCATAATATGATATTAAGCAATTTGCATAAATAATGATGCTTGATAGGGCTGTTCTGAGTTCATGTGGGTGATGACAAGAAACTGTTAATCTAGGTTCCATGGTGTTATTATAAAGGAAGCTACTAACACTGTTTTACAAAGGAAAAACTACAACTATATACTTTAAAGAATCTACTTGGTTCTGTTACAAATAATAGGGTTGCAATCCTAAAGCTAATGTGGGTTACTGTTAAGTGTCACTTTCTTATTTGCTGTGGTTTGTTGGTGTGTATTGACAAAAAGTCATGTCTAATAAAAAAGCACCTTAGGTGGGAAAAAAGGTGTGGCCAAAAAAGGATTGAGTATGCGAATTAAAGGAATAAAATCAAAATTGGTGACCAAACAGGTAGCTACACTTATAGCATTGGTAAGAAATTTACAGCAAATATTTATTCATTAATTAGCTAGGCCACATATTTTGTTTTACCCACCATCATGCCCCAAGTAGAACAAAAACACAACTTGGCTAACTAATGAATGAATATTTGCTGTAAAATTCTTATCATTGCTATAAATGTTTTCACCAGTTTGGACATCTATTTTGATTTCATTCCTTTAAGTTGCACACTCAATTTGTTTTTGGCCACACCTTTTTTTTTTACACCTAAAGTGTTTTTGATTAGATAGATTCCACCCATAACCACAACGTTTCTCCACTCAGTCAGGATGCTGCTAGTGGTGGCAGTGGTGACTACTGTATGTCTGTGGGGGCTCGGTTCCAAGAATTTCTGGACATGTGGAAACCTTTACCACGGATTTATGAGTATTACAGGTCCTTCTGTCAGGATTAGTCATTCAATTCACATCACTACCACCATTATTCCCCAAACCTGTAGTGTTTTGACCTCTTGCAGATCCTTGGATTTTGGAACTTTGTTCCACGGCTATCAGAGATTTGTTGGTCAAGGGGCAGCGGAGACAGTCATTCCAGTTATTCCTGGGTTTTAATCCTGTCTATTTATTGTGCCTAAGAAGATGGGAGATTGGTGTCTAGTCATGGATCTTCCTCATCTAAACCAATTCCTAGATTGTCCAAAGTTCACAATAGAGTCATTTCTTACTATGCAGTTTGAGGTTGCTGATGCCTATCTACATGTTCCAAAAGCAGGGTCGTCCTGCCACTCTCTTTATTTTGTGCACAAGGATCAGATGCTGCAATTTAGGGTCTTGCCCATCGGACTAGCATTAGCACCATATATTTTTCGTCGAATCTTACAAGCTTTTTCTTGTCACTTCCATTCCCTAGGCCAGTGCACACACCATTACATGGACAACTGGTTACTGCTGGCAGAATGTCACACCCAGATTCTACTTTCAGTAGCAATCAAGGTAGGCTTTATTAGCAGGGCCGAGAAATCTGTTCTCACTCTAACTTAATATATCATCCATCTGGGTGTCTTTTTTAACACATATAACAGTTGGGCTCAGTCAACTCCCAAATGGTTCCACATTATGAAACAGGCAGTCTAACTTACTTGTGTCTCCTCCTCCCACTGCATGTATGGTTCTTTCTCTCTTGGGGATGTGGGTATCCCTCGAATCTCTCATTCCTTTGGGATGAGCACACATGAGATTCATTCAAAGGATTAGGAACAGCAATCCACAGGATTCCCCACTCTCCATATTCAGGATCAACATAATCAATTGTGAATGGTGATTAGGTTGGAACAATACTAGGATAGGTGTTCCTCTGCCGCCACCTTGTCCAGAGATCCATCTCTTTATAAATGTCTCGCTTCAGGTATAGGGTGCATATCTCAACAGTCAGGAATTCAAGGGTCTATGGACAGATGACAAGCTTCCCTATACAACAATGTTTTAAGGTTTTTTGCTGTTCAAAGGGTGATTTCTGAAGGTCTGGACTTATTGAGGGTAAAAATCGTTATGCTTCACCCCAACAATTCCATGGTGGTGTCTTATATTTCCTGACAAGGGGGCACTTAGTCCAGATCTTTTTGTTCTTGAATGTTGGGTCTTCTTCATAGGGTCCACTCTCATCTTATCATCGTACTAGCTTGCCATGTTCTGGGGTTGATGAATTTGGTAGCAGATCATTTGTCTTGACCCAACTTCCAACACAATATATGCTGCATCGCAAGGTTTTTCTGTTGGATTTGAGCTCGGTTTGGGACACTGTTGATCAATGCATTTGCCACTCACTGGAACACTCACCTACTGCCATTTTGGTCTCCAGTACCTCACCCTAGGGCATTGGCAATAGATGCATTCAGTCAGAACTGGATAGGATTGCACCTCTATGCCTTTTTACCGATTTGTTTGTTACTCAGGGTCCTAGCTATGATTCATTCAACCCCTTGTCATGTTCTATTCATAGCACTGTATTGGCTGACTTAACTCTGGTTTCCACTTCTGCGGCACCATCAGGAGTGCCCACCTCTTCCATTTCCTCTTTAACCATCTCTGTTGAGGCAGCCACGATCTGACATTGTACATCCAGCCATCCTGAATCTCAAGCTTCATGCATGGGGGTTATATAGTCTTTCACATAACATTGGGATTTAACATATAAGGTTGCCACGTATCTGTCTTGGCTTCTGCATGGTCCCATGATGGTCATTTATTACTGGAAATGGTGCACATGTCGACAATGTGTATTGTGAGGAGGTTGAACCCACTTCGTCCAAAAGTGCCCACCGTAGCTCATTTTTTGACTTGGCTGTTTGACAAGGATTTAGCATCTTCCACAATCGCCTTATATAAGGCAGCCTTATGGAATACCTTTAGATACTGAAAGAGATGGAAATTATTCGAGTCCTCAGTGCTCTCCAGCCTCCTCAAGTCATTTCATGTTATTTGTCCCAAAAGACTATTTAATTTACTTAACTGGTATATTAAGGCGGTATTACATGCTCTTTCTCGATATCTGTTTGAGCCATTAGCCTCATGTATCATGTATCACCTTTCCCATAAGATTTATTTTTTGTTGGGGCCTGGCCAATAGTGATGATGGATCATGTCAAATTCTACCTGCAGTGCATGAATTAGGTTCTGTGTGAAGAGCATACCTGTTCTGAATGTACTGTGGTTCTCCCTCTAAGGACTTGGCATGGCCAGGTGGTTAGGCACTCGACTTGCAAGCTGCTGGTCGCATGTTCGAATCCCCATCCCACCAAAACTTGCTTGCCCTTTCAGCTGTGGAGGCATTATAATATAATGGTCAATCCCACTGTTTGTTGGTAAGAGTTTTCCAAGATTTGGCCATGGGTTGTGATCACTAGCTGCCTTCTCTCTAGTCTTTCACTGCTAAATTAGGGATGGCTAGCATAAATAGCCCTCGTGTAGCTTTGTGCAAATTTCATAACAAACCAAAACAATTTTCCCACTAGGATGCTAACCTTCTGTTGGCACGCCCATGATCTATGCAGATGCATTCTGTATGGATAATGCCCTCACTGGCCCCTCCACCTTATCAGTGTGGGATTCTAGCTGTAGTGTGAGAGGAGGTTTGCATATTTTGAAAGTTAACATTTTCTTAAATCAGAAATGTATTTTCGATAATATTTCCCTCCTCTCACATTCTCCTGCCCTTTCTTCTCACTAAGAGCTGGTGTTAGAGACTGTGGATTGGGCCAATCTAAAAAAAGTGATGATATTATCTGATGAAGGTGTTTATATTCAGTACCAGGATAGAGGGTGCTTTCACATAGGTGGAGAGTGTCATGAGACAAATATTGCCAAGAGCAATTTAATGGGGAATAAAAGACTGGAGCAAGTGAGAAAAAATCAGACCAATGCTTAGATGGGCAAAGGAAGGAAACCCTAGCTGTAGTATTAGCGGAGGTAAGTATTATTGGAAATATATTTTCGATTTAAGAAAATGTTAACTTCCATTGAAGAATGTACTAATGTGTCCAACTATGGACCTTCCAGACCCATGATTTTAGATTTTGGGATCCATTTTTTCCTTTGTGAGCGTCTCCTCAGGATATGTTCTTGGTGAATGGACTGTGCCCTGATTACTTCCTGCACTCACTCATAAACTATCTCTCTCTTCTTTTATACTTTCCTTTCTGTTGAGGGCAGGACTTCTGATGTTTTGATGCTGGTCCTGCATTCCCTGCACATCCAGGAGCTCAACCATTTCTATTCTTGGGCATGTTCTTGCCTTTCATGGTGGATCACTTGGTCATGTTCCACTCAGTCTCTTACATTATTGTTCCTTTTACTAACCTCCAGGCAAGCATGTGGATGTTTTCCACACATGTTTCTCCTCTAATACCTTTGGGCTGTTTTATCTCCTGATAGTTTTTGGCTTTGACAGGTTGACTTTCTTCTATCATCCCACCATCTTTCAGAAGAATACATACTCTTTCTCTTTCCGAGCCCCTTTTGCATTCATAGGATCTTGCCAGGTAGCTGGCAGTACCTCCAAGGATATAATTATTTCCCAAAATCTGCATTGAGCCTGGATAATTAAAAGCACTCATACTATCTTCCCTGGCTCCACATATACCCATTGAGGGAAGAAGTGTTCTGCAAGACCACTTGAGTTATCCTCATGGTAAATCTATTTCTCCCTGTCTGCAAGTACTCAGACAGCCATGTTCTTATCATGACCATCCCTGTGACACATAAGGCTCATTTGCCTCTTCCTCCATTTCCTTCTGGGTGAAGAGTATATTCTGGAAGAAATGAAATATGGTCTCCTACGGGTGTACCCCAATGGAGCCCCTGCCATCAGGTGTCACACTCCATTGGCTTCCTTTAGTCACTTTCTTACACATCAGTGAAGGATTCTAACTTAACTGTGTGAAGAGGTATGGTATTATCTTGAAAGTTAATGTTTTTCTTAATTGAAAATGTATTTCTGATAGATACTCACCTCTGAAGACACATTCCCATCTATTTTCCTCATGTCTGGTGCAATTTTCTTACTTGCCTCATCAAAGAATGAATATTCACATGTGGAAATGCACAGAGGGAGTTAGGGTGCGTGGAGGTATGTTGCCTTCTTATTGGTGGAATGCTTTGATGCATGATTACATCATCATGCAGTAGTTCAATTCATGTTGGGCCATGTGAGATTAGGTTAGAGTAGCCTCAAGGCTATTCCATGCCAATTTTTAAGATAGACACATGGGGAAGCTAGCTTCTCCTTTTGTTTCTCAGGTCGTTGCATTGTGAGGACTTAATGTAACTCTTATAATTTTTCATTCCAAAAATTAAACAAGTGGATGAAATTGTTTGAAGTTTGACAGGAATTTTCCTAAAGGTATGTAGTTTGAGAAAAAATATTTAATTTTGATTTTTTTCTACACTTTTCCTAAAAATCTATTATTTATTGCAGTTATTTGCACTCAGACACTGACTAGTTGAAGTCAGGGTATTTTCCTGTTAAGTATAAAAAATGTTTTTTTCTATCTTAGAGTTTCAAATTTCATTTGCATAACCTCTAGAACCTCCTAATAAAACATCAAGAGTTTTTTTAAGGGAAATATTTATGATGCTTTATTTTTTCATTTTCTCTACCATATCACTAACTGTAGCTATTATCATAAATGTACAATGCAATGAAATGTTTAAAATTAAGAAATGGGCCCCCCCAGTGGCACAGCAGTATGTCTGTGGACTTACAACCCTAGAAACCGGGTTTCGTTACCTGTGGTGGGCAGAGCACAGATAACCCATTGTGTAGCTTTGTGCATAACTTCAAACAAACAAACAATTAAGAAATGGAAATATGTACATATCTTTTAATTCTTCCTTGAGTAATCTTCAAATATCTTCTTTGGGGGTTATATATGCATAATTTCACGTATTTACTTTTTGCTTATAGTTTATTTTTAATGTTTTATTTTCCTTTCCTGTACCTTAACATTGTTATTCATCTCAACACATATCAACGGTGATATAACACGTGTGATATAACAGTATCATCAACAGAGATACTCTAGCCTCTGGCAAAATGATTTCCTCTTGTTTAGTAGCATAAGCTTCGCAGAGTGAGATGAAGTTTCGGTTATATTAAGAAAATTATTAAATGTTTCGAATATGAATTTTAGAACCAAAATAACACATAATTAACTAAAATATGAAAGTAAAACTTAAATACAATTTAACTGTCTATCAAACTAATATGTATCAAAGTGAGAAATAAAACTCCAACAATTCCAAAGAGTGGTTTGATGCACTTGTTAACAAATACAGCATGCCAGTATTAAAATAACCATTGAGAGATTATATTTTAAAATTAGCTCTTTCTATTGGTTATAAACATGTACTTAGTAGATGTGGCTTGGAATTCTTATTTTAATATGCAAGGTGGGTGTGGCTACTCTCAGGGAGTGAGAATGTTTATTTATTTGTTCTTTGAATTGACCTGAAGGAATTTGAAACAAGTGATGGTTAAATAGCCCTGTTTGGATAATTTTTGAGTCTGTATATACACGTACATTGCAGATGGAGTATTATTGAAGTAATAGATACCAAGAATTATAATTTTTGTGGGCTCGTGCGTAAGTGACAACAAAACTAAAATTTTAAGCATTTTTTTAAGGTTTCTTTTGAAATATAGGAAGTAAAACTTAGGTAATATAAAACTGAATTATAACGTACATGATAATGCTAATTTCATTAAAATACATTGATAGTAATGTGGTTTAATTAAATTTTGAACATAACTCAGTAAAACCTCATGACATGAGCAGAAAGGAGTTAAAAGAGTGCGTGGTAGTCAAAGGGTTAACTGTATGAAGAAGTATCTATTGGAAATGTATTTTCAGGTAAGTTATTTTTAATATACGAGTTTTAAGTTCTGAACTTTATGATGAAATACCTAAAAGAATCACAACCTCCCCTACTCTGAGAATTGTGACATTTGTTCTGTAGGTCTTTCGTCCTCTCCAACTTATTTACTACCTCTTCAAGAAGTATGGAATTTAATGTATATATATCACACAGGCAAAGTATAATTCTATAGCCTTCAAACATAAACTACAATATTAGACCCACTTGCAATGCCCACATGTCACATCCGCTTTCTTTTCCAAATTGCTGGTAGTTCTCTCTAACATTTTATACTATAGTATTTATGACCAATAGAAAGGCATAGTTTTAATCTATGAAATAATGTATTATGTTGTTTTCTGCACAGAATATTGTATATTTCTTATTCAGTTTGAAAGTTTCTCATGCAGTGCTCAGATCAATAAGCAAAACTAAATTTTTAAAGGCTCTTATGCCACAGTTAGAAAGCAAAATAAATTATGATAGTTAGAGGACATTGGTTGCATTGTGCTTGTTATTATTCTGTGCCCTTCAGTGCATTATTATTTAATTCAGTAAAATTTATTTAGTGTACTAGTACCATTAGTATACAAATGCAGTTTTAAATTTCATTGGCAACTGACAGCGAACAAACAAGAGGTCACAAGTGACTGATATATTTCTTGTTTTTCATATGTATTCTTTATTTTATGTTTTAAAAGTAGCCAAAATGTAAAAATCAGAAACTTATTAGGTGAGATAATGAAAAAAAATTTGTTCATGAGGTATGCCTGTGTATTATGCAATTTGATACAGTAATGTGGGCTACACATTTGCCAAGTGATTTGCAACTTATGTGGCAGTATTGTTAGTTAGACACAGGTCAAAGGGCAATAAAGTTAAGTGTAAACAGATGTATACTGTTGCAAGCTTTATGCTGTTTACGATAAACTACAGTAGTTTCCTGCTAGAGTTTGCAGTCATTCTAGGAATAAAAAAAGAATAAGTTTGTTTCATAGTTTTTTATGGTGGTAACTAGGTTGATCAAATTGATAGAATGCATGTAGGATTAGGCTGGAGAAGATAATATAAATTATAAAGTTTTACTGCAAAAACAAATGTTTCATATTTATTTAGGAGGTTTTAAAGATTATGCAAATGAAATTTGATAATTTTCAACGAAGAAAAATATTTTTAATCTTAACTATGAAAATCACTTTGCTCTCAGAGTAGTCAGCACCCTGACAAACAAACTTTTAGTAAAAATACTTAATCAAAAAATCTGATTTTTTTGTATAAAAGACTTGCATTGTTTACTTAAAGCTGCCACATTTCACTGACCCCTTGTCATCATTGGAAGGTTTTTTTCCATTGCTGTAACAATTCAAGTTTATGAAATTCAATAAAAAGCATTTTTATCTTTACAGTTTGCTAGGTAATTATATGACAATAAATAAAATGAATGAAAAAGTACCTTTTGGAAACTAGCAATAATGTGGTAGTGTGTAGAACTGCACCTGCATTTTTCAGCTAGTTACTGCTTTCTTTATCCTGGGTAGCCTCTAGTGTTGAATGCTTGCTGCCACATGCAGTAATGCTTGTTTTATTATATATATATATATTGTTATACATTCAAATTTAATGTTATGTATTTTCTATTTATTGTACAATGAGTCTTTTATCTATTACTATAAATACTACATACAAATAATTTATTCAAACAATATATTTGTGGTGATGTGTTGACAGCAACAGCGTTTACTTTCTGCCTGCTCTCCCATGCAGATAAGATCTTGCTCACTCTGATTATGATCTCTCTGTTTCTCTGTCTTTCATTAGACTCAGACAATTTGTTCTGGAGGATTGAAAGATCAAACACATTTAGGTAATGAACAATATACATAAAATGTCTACATATAAAACATATATGGTAAGCAATCACAAAAAATTTAGCCAAAATATATGGGATCCAGTGGTCACAATACATAAGCAACTAGATCATACTCTAGAAATTAATCAGAGCGTGGTATTCTTCAAAGCATGGAGTCAGACAGAGTGGAACATTGCATACACTGCAAAAGTATTTCATATCCTTATTACACACGAGGCCTACATGAGGTTGTAGAGCAAACCAAACATCTTTTTTGAGCATGCCTTTTTCTCGCTGTGCTGAGAAGAGGTCTAATAAAGTAATCTAACCAGAGTGATGGCCTATTTGGACAGGCCTTTCTGCAGTACTTGTCTCTCTGGCTTTGATGACTGGACAGGCCTTTCTGCTGTACTTGTCTCTCTGGCTTTGATGTTTGGACAGGCTTTTCTGCTGTACTTGTCTCTCTGGCTTTGATGTTTGGACAGGCCTTTCTGCTGTACTTGTCTCTCTGGCTTTGATGTTTGGACAGGCCTTTCTGCTGTACTTGTCTCTCTGGCTTTGATGTTTGGACAGGCCTTTCTGCTGTACTTGTCTCTCTGGCTTTGATGACTGGACATCATCTCCAAACCTTTCAAATATTTGTCTTATGGTGCAAAGACGAAAGATTAGATACTTGAGTCACATTCCTGTCTTCACCAGTAACATGTATGAATTTAGGATCACAGTATCCACTAAATACCATATCAGCTTTGTCAGCAAGTTTCATATTATTTGTATAGTCCACTATCACATGAGTTTTCTTTATATTTTCACCAGTTATTCTGTCTTTCTTACCAGTATCAACCTTTTTTTCCTTTGTGGAGTGTTATTAACATATTTCACTTCACATTTATCATTTCATTTTATAGCTAAAATATTATCTGCATGAAGAGTGGAGCTTTCTCCTCTTGACACTGGTCCTAATTGGTGGAAAAGTTTCTGTTGGGGCAAACAGTCCCAAAAGCTCCAACCTTTTTGGTAAATAGATAATAGAAGAGTTGTGGACTTGTATACCAGTTATCAATAAATAAGCTTTGTCCTTTATCAAAATATGGTTCCATCATCTGTCTCATGATCACTCCAGATAATCCAAGTGGGCTTTTAGATGGTATCTTCGTTGTTGCTCCAGTGTAAATAATGAGGTCAAGCATAAACCCATTTTTGCAATTGCACAAAAATATTTTTATTCCAAAATGATGTCTATTGCTTGGAATATACTCTTTGAATGCTAGACGCCCTTGAATAAGATCAGACTTTCATCAATCACTACATTTTTGAAGGAATAAAATATTGCTCTAAGTTTTTCTTTCAGATAGAAAAAGGCTGGTCTTGTTTTTTTCATTGTGTCTGTTGAATGAACGTAGTTGTCAGAAAAATGGAGCATTTGAAGAATCAAGAGAAAACGTGATTTTGTGTCACATTAGAAAAAATTGGTGTTGGAAATTAGATTATCTTTGGCCTAATATTCACTCATTTCATTTTTTTTTCATGTGAGGCGTTAGCATGCACAGACCCAGAAAGACATACAACTCATTTACTGTTTCATATTTCCACCTAAGTAAATACAATGATGGTGGCACTCCCACCTTTTCCATCATAAATAAATAATGCTTATTTGACTCTGTCTCTATTATCTTTACTAGTGTGTGGTCAAAAAAATAACATGGATTATTCCAATTCACTGCTGTTACCACTTGCTCCTGCATTACTTGCAAAGCCACTGCAAGAGGAATTAAACTCAAACAGCTGTGGTGAGAAATCTCCAGCCAGCCACCACTAATCAGCATTTTCAAGATCAGCCCTCACTACAGGAGGACTGCTTGCAACAGTGGCTCCACTGTGGTAGCCAGAGCTTAGTCATTGTATTCCTCCTCACTGTCACTGCTTGAAGACCTAGCATCTTTATTGTTACTCTCTGCAGCAACACCAGCGATGTCATCATCATCCAACTCAAGTAGATCATCTGCCTCATCATCTATTTTAAACAAAGCTCACTCGAGTTCATTATTTGTCAAGCTGCGCATGTGTCCTCTCCTGCTGATCAGTGATCGTCTGCCTCCTCGTCATCTATTTCGAACAAAACTTGTTTGAG
The DNA here is from genome assembly GCF_000517525.1 of Limulus polyphemus. Taxonomy (NCBI): domain Eukaryota; kingdom Metazoa; phylum Arthropoda; class Merostomata; order Xiphosura; family Limulidae; genus Limulus; species Limulus polyphemus. The sequence goes on from NW_013671134.1 coordinate 39,702, forward strand.
TTCATCATCTGTCAAGCTGCACGTGCATCCTCTCTTAGCTGATCAGTGATCGTCTGCCTCCTCGTCATCTATTTCATAGAAAACTTGCTTGAGTTCATCATCTGTCAAGCTGCATGTGCGTCCTCTTCTAGGCATGATTTTGGAGTAAATGAGTCAGCCTCTGAGCATAAAATTCTTTCAAGAGTAGGAAAAGCTTTGACCGCAACAAACCAGGCATGAGGCACTTAAATAGCGTGTGAGACATTTGGCACATATATATATACAGATGGAGATGAGAATGGGTTAAGATACTCTAAATATATTAAAAGATATAGTAAAGAAACTTTGATAGTAACTTTACGGTCACAAGGATGCTTATGTCGATCAAGCCTTTAGTGAGAGGGGTTAATATTGTAGTGATATTTGACCATATTGCTAAATTTATTGTATATGATTTGTAGAAAGTGTATCCACATTCAGATTTGAAAACTCATAACATTGATAGGAAAACATTGAATGAATAGATGTTAATAAACAGGTTTTACTTTATAGGGTACTGAAAAATTTTTAGTTTTTAGTTTTTCGTAATATTCACAGTTGATCAATAAAGCTTTTAAGTTAGTTTTTTTCCATTTAAATAGCTACACTCTAAAAATTGTCATTATCACATCTGAAAACTTTTTAATATCTTGTCATAAAAGTGAAGATCAGTACTAATTATTTATAGGACATCTTTCTTGTAATTGTGCATAACCTGTGAAGTATTAATTGGTTTCTACCAGTAATTATTTAGAGAATACAATGACGTAACTGATGGTAAAAATGAAAATTCAGAAAATCACTTTTGAAAAGTATACCTTTCTTCATCAAGTTTCCTTTCCAGACTACTTAGATCATCATATTTATTATGTATGCATGCATATAAGTTTCTAGTTCTTTGAAGATTTTAATGAGTGATCTATTGTGAGAAATAAAATTAAACATTGTTTATCTTCTTGGTTCAGTACCATGTGAGAATGTTCGAGGTGGATTCTTGCTTTGTTTTCTGGATAACGGTATTGGAATGGATCCAGGTGAGTTGTAGACTTGTATAGAATTTTGTAATATATGGCCACTTAGATCAGAAACTTAATATGTTATAAACATTATATAAAAATCCAAATATATCCTATAAACTTCATAAAACCTTCTGTATCACTTTATCAAACAAAATCACTAGATTGTATGTATGTGTGTTTTTATTCAACCATGTAATATATGTTTGTGTAACCATAAGGTAAATATTAGGTTACTGTGTAATAACTATAGTTTGGGTGCAAATTAATTTTTGCTTTCAAGAGAGTAAGTCACATCTGCACAAGAAATGGTATCTTCCTCGCACATCTGCCTATGAGATTTGCATGCCACTAGACTTGAGGTAACATCCACCTAAATTCACGTGTTTAATGTACAAACTGCATCGATGCATGGTGAAGTCATCATGCGACTAAAGCCCTCCTCTAATGAGAGGGTAAACAAAACTTCCAGGTATAGTAACTAACTCCCCCTATGTACAACATAGACATGTTCAAATGTTATCTGGCTTCGATTTGATGAGATTTGCATTTGTTAATGAAATTTTTATTTTTACTATACTTTGGCTTTTGTCTTCACAGCTTTAATTTATTATTATAAATTCTCAAATGACAGTGACTTCAATTTTGTACAGTGCAAGTGATGATGCTACTCACACAGGACCAATTTCTTTTATGGCATTTGGGAGATTGTTGACTGAAGAGGAAGTCACAGCCATTGTGCAACATGTTGTGGGATCCATCATGCATGCTAAACTTTCTTTTACCATCCATTCATTCCTTCACATAATTTTGAGTTTGAACAGGAGAAAGATAAATTTGATCGACTGCTCCCTTCCCCTGGATTTGCATTGGGTATCTCCTTATCAGTTGAGGAAAGTCCTCAGCCTTTTACACTGTTTCTTAGGTATGTTCTTTTGTTTTCTTTTTCTCTTATGATTTTTTGTAATGTTTGATCCATGATCCTAAACCTTGAGATTATTTAGTCATTCCTCCTTCACCTGACATTTGGGTTCATGCTGACTCCTTCCTTGAACAACTTCATAACTGTCACCATATGCCTTGTTCTTCTTGCCTTTCTCATTGTGATGTTCCATCATACAGTCATTCTTCCTTTCCTTTTCTTTATTCCCAATTTTTGGAATTTCTATTGCCTGTTTGGGGAGGGAAACTCCCTGTCTTCTGTTTCTCTCTCTCTCTCCAGTGATCAGTTTTATGTCTTCATCTTTTTCTCCCCACTCTTTATAGTTACCTCTTCTCCTTGCATTTTGTGTCTGAGGTGCTTCATTATGCTCCAGCTGAGTTTTTAAGAGAGATTATTTCTTTCTTTATATTTTACCACTATGGCTTGTACTATTTCTTCTGCTATATCTCTGCTTTATTGGGTTATTGGGTCCTCTGCTGTTGGATGTTGTTAGGTAGGGTTTCTGCTTCTTATTCATGTGATCTCGTCTGGCTCCCTTTCTTCATTTTGACATCTCCAGTGGTGTTCTTGACTCACTTGAGTCCTGGGCTGAGGCAGTCTGGCACCAGTTCTCATTATTTTTTCTGGTTTCTCACTTATTACAAACAACCTCTTCAACTCCTGTTCTTCAAATGGATCAGTCTATCCCTCTTCTTCCCATTCCACCTTCTAGACTTTACTCCTTTTCCTGTCTCCCCACTGCCCACCTTCAGATGCATTGTAGATCTCGTTGCTGATTATCCTGTCGGTTCAGAGCTTTTGGCCTTAGTTTGCTAACCTTTGTTAACAGTTTTTTGTTGACGGTTGGGTTGTTCAAGTCCTCACCCATGGTCTGTCTCTTTGCTTCTCTTCTCCACCACCCCTCTCTCCTCTTCTCATTTAGTTTTCTCCTTCTTCCGATCCTGTCCGTCTTCAGCATTTCATGTAGTATTGGATCTTTTGGTCAAACATACCATTGAAAATGTGAGTGACCTTCTCAAGGTTTTTACTCTCATCTCATTTTGGTTTCCAAGAAGACTGGGGACTGATATCCAGTAATCGACCTCTCATCTCTCAATCACTTTCTCGATGGAAAACTTTTCTCTCTAATGTTTCTGGACACTTGCACTGTGGATAGCCAAGGTCAACCTTCCAGACTCCTTCCTCCACGTCCTAAATGCTCTGCAGATTTTGTTTCATTCATCAAAACAATAACTTCCAATTTCATACTCTTCCTTTCAACATAGTGTCAGACCCTCATGTCTTCAATCGAGCTATGGAGTATCTGGTTACCAAGATTTGAGCTTCTCTTCATCCTGTGTGAGAGGTTCTGGCTTCCCTGAAATCCCTTATTTCATTGGGATACACACACACAGGTGCCTTTTGCAGTGAACCTTGCAGTAACAATGGATTCCTTCTCAAGATCCACTGTTCTCGATTATGAACCTCCCCTCTTCTCAAAGACTTGCCCCTCGACGTGGATTCCTGTACGTGGTGAGGGGACCTCCCAGGGAAGGTTCTGTATTTACAGTTACTTTCTCTGGGATCTAAACATCCACCCACGTGTTTGCCGTGCGCGGCGACCCGTGAAGGGGAGGAGAGGATCCTGGTGGTTGAGTGGTGTCTGGACACTGCAACACACCACTTTGGCCTTGAATTCCTGTAGATGGTGGCCTTAGGGTGGCC
>NW_013671134.1:43968-48199 GCF_000517525.1 Limulus polyphemus
TGGATTCCTTCTCAAGATCCACTGTTCTCGATTATGAACCTCCCCTCTTCTCAAAGACTTGTCATGGTGGCTGGACTATGCCAATACTGCCTCTTGAGTTCTCTTACCACCACCACCCCCAGTCTGGATCTCCATTTCTTCACTGATGTTTCCCTCTCAGATTGAGGTGCATCTTTGGATGATGACATGACTTTTGGTGTTTGGACACAGGATGAGCATTCAGCCCATATTAATATCCCCAAGCTTCTTGCTGTTTGTTGGGGATGTTCATATTTCTTGTCTTACTGGTGGATCACATTTGTCATGATACACTCCAACAATTCAATGGTCATTTCTGACATCAACCATCAAAGGGGTACCTGTTCCAGGACCCTTTGCTATCAATCTTTTAACCTGTTCTTCTGGGCTCATTCACATTGGATCCATTTCATTGCTTGCCATGTGTTGGGAGCTATGCACCTTGTGGTATACCATTTCTCTCAGCCAAACCATATTATGTCCATGGAGTGGTCTATTTACCCCCCAGGTCATTTTGTTGGGCATGCCTTTGCCACCACTCTCAACTCCAAGCTTCCTCTCTTCTGGTCTGTGGTTCCTCATCCTTCAGCTCTGGCTGTCAATGCTGTCAGCCAGGACTGGTCTGATCTTTTTCTATGTGCATATCCTTCACCTTGTTTCCTTTCTCGGATACTTACCTTAATATGTGACACTCACTGTTGGTGGTGCATCTTTGGCCAGCTCAGCCTTGGTTTCCTTTGCTTAGCATCCATACCCCCATTTCCTTTACTCAGTATACCCTATCTATTGCTTGAACCTCATACATCACTGTTTCATTAGAGCATATTGTCCCTTCATCTTCACATGTGTGATTCGTCCAGGCCACTGCCAATCAACCTGAACAATCTGATCATGTGGTCTTTTTCTTGTCACATTCCTGTTGCTCTTCCACTTTGTCCATCAGTCAACGTATATAGCATGTCTTTTGTTGTTGTTCCATCATCCATCACTCCTTTCCTCCCAGCTGTCCCACTGTGAACCACCTTTCTGCCATTTTTTTACTTGGTTGTGAGCATTATCCTCTTCATGATACCACAGAGTGTTTTCTTCCTCTGTGCTATCCACTCTTTTTCTCTTATTCTTTCTTCAGTGACCTCCTTGCCTAACTCCCATGCCTGACTGAGATCTTAATGCAGTTTTGCTCGCTTACACGAGTGACCCATTCACGCTGTTGACTTTTTGCTTTATATACTACCTTTCTTTCAAAACTTATTTCCTTCTCCTCCTTGCCCATGGTCACCATTGTTCAGACATTTGTGCTATTGATTCTTCTCTTACATTTTTCCAACGCACTTATATTCTCCTTTACCTGGACAGGTATTTCTTACCTAAGACCCCTACTTCCCAGGAATGTTACTACTCTTTCTCTCTTGTATTCTTTCATTCTGTCTCTCAACTCTGTGATCATTCAGCCTGGAACAACAACCATATCCTTTTCTGGCTGTTCAGTGCTACTTATTTGGAACCCCTCCATTTCAGAATCCCCATCATTATTTGTTTATATCCTGGAACCCCTCTTCTTCCAGTGACCTCTCTCCTTGTACATTTCCATTTGGTATATACTTCTCTGGATGTGGATGCTCACAGATTATTTTACATTTCTTCGCATGAAATTCATCATCTGATTCACTCCTTTGCTTCTCATTTTCACCAACCTTTGGATGAGATCCTCCAGGCAGGCATTTGGATGACTCCCCACTCATTCATCTTTCATTATCTCCACCATCTTGGTGGATTTCAACTTCCACTGGTTGTCACTCTTCAATCAACCCACTGTCTTTGAGATGGGTGTGTTTATTTTTAATTTCTCTCCATTTTATCATTAGGATCCTGCCAGGTGGCTGGTGTTGCCTTCAAGCCAGGATAACAGCAAGTGCTTAAACCATCCTTCCTGAATCTACCAGTGCCAACAGTGAGATGTGGTGTTCCTCTAGACCTTTTGAGGTATCCTCATTGTATACATATTTACTCATTTAACTGATCCAGATCATACCAGTTCTATGGACTATCATGGAAAAAGCACCAGGGAAGGTGTCTGCCCTTTTCATTAGCTCGTGCTTGCCAGTTTTTCAAAATAGCCATTTGCAGTCACTCATTGCACTGTCTCCAGTACAAGGCTTTTCTGACTGGTAGTCTAATGGGAATCTTTACACTTCTCTGGATCTCACCAATGTGAATTCTCTCCCCCCCCCTTCTCTGAGTAAAGCATGGGGGCCACTTGCCAGTTCCTAGCCACTAGGGTGGTGGCCCATGGAGAATCCTCAACAGTTGGGCTTGGCATGTTATGGTGAGAAGTAGGTGACACTGTCAGTATAGTATGAGTCACACCTCACACAACTACTTTGCTCTCATCCTGCAGTCGGAGTCTGTCCACTAGAGTTGAGGTGAACATAAATTGTATGATCTTGTCACACCCTAACAACATTTACACATATTGGCTTACTGATCATTTGTATGCAGGTGCTCAGTTGGTCATGATTACATTCTGCTCATCCCTGCAACATTTCAGACTCTCTCTCTTCTTTTCTTCTTGGGTGAAGAGCATACTCTGGTTAAGACAAGATGAAGTCTCTCACGGGTGTGCCTCTATGGAACCAATGCCATCAGGTGTTACACTCCATGGGCTTCCCTTCAGGTGCTTTCTGAAAGGAGCTCATCTTGGTAAAATGTTGCACTGGCCCCTCAACCACTTCAATGTGGGATTCTAGTGTTTCTGTGTGTGGAAGTGATTTATCATCTCAGAAGTTAACATTTTCCTAATCTTAAGATGTATTTCTGATAGATACTCGCACATTCTGTTCTGACCTTTCCACTTCAAATGCACCTTTTTTTCTTGCCTCATTGAAAAATGAAGTTACTGCAAGTGCATAGGGGAAGTTACTACACATGGAAGTTGTGTCACCTTGCTATTGGTGGAGGGATATTGTTGCATAATGATGTCTTCGCACACCAACACAGTTCACATAGAGCATGCAAATTCAGGTGGAAGCTAGTTCAAGGCTAATGGCATGCCACTCTCATAGACAGACATGCAACAGAAATAGATTTTCCATGTGTGGAGATACAGTACTGTGCAAAAGTGTTAGGACAAAGTTAAAAATTAGATTTGAGACTACTTTCAAATAACAATGGAAAGTAAATCACAGGTAAAACATCAACATTTTATTAATCTTCATATTTAGTCCAACAGAACCTCAGTGGAAGTACTTGAGTTCAGCAAACAGTTAATATTTTGTGTGTTCCCCTTTTGCTTTAATAACTGCAGACAGTCATTCAGGCATTGTTGCGACATATCTAATTAAAATGTCCTTTGGGATTTTACTCCAAATGTCTCTAATACACTCCCATAAAGTTTCTTTGGAAGTAACTTTTGATTTGTCAAGTTTTTGATCTGTCAAATCCCAAATGGGTAGAGGTCAGGGCTCTGTGGCAGCCATTGCATCATTTGAATGACTCCGGCAACTACTTTCTTAACTAAGTAATTTCTGCGTAGGTTGGATGAGTGTTTGGGGTCATTATCTTCTTGGTAGTAAAATCCTTTACCAATAATAAGCAAACCACTGGGTATACCATGACAGATCAGTATCTGATGGTACTTGTTCTGGTCTATTATTCCATCTATTTTGCAAATATCTCCTGTCTCTCAGCAGGAAAATACCTCCTAAACCATCACATGATGGCAGGTGCTATGCATTGAGGAAAATATCTTTCACCTTTATTCCACTGGATGTACAACCTACGCGTTGAACCAAATATTTCCAAATATAAACTTTGGACTTATCTGTCCATAACACCCTTTTCCAATCACCAACAGGCCAGTTTTTGTACTTTTCAGCAAATTTCGGTCTCTTGACAATATTTGGAGATCGAAGTAAAGGTTTTTTAACTGTTACACGACAAAATATTTCATCTCGTTGAGTCTTGTTGATAATGTAGATCTGAACACTTTTCTGTCATTTGGTACATGATCGTTTATCTCATGCTTGAAAAGCTTTTATGTTAACTCTCTGCTCTACTGACAATTCTCTATGCTTTTTGGACCGTGGCATGGCAACAAAATTTAATATATAGTGTTAAACATTGTTTTTATCAAGGTTTATTTGTGGAATGCTATTAAATTTATTTCTTCTGGCATATACCGGTACCATTTGCTAGCTTCTTTCTATATAGTAAA
>NW_013671134.1:49199-60104 GCF_000517525.1 Limulus polyphemus
AAAGAATTAGCCCCATTAAATGGAAAGAATGACAAAATATTCTCTTGTCCTAACACTTTTGCACAGTACTGTATATATATATATCTGTTGGAAATACATTTTAAAAGTAGGAAAATATTATTTCCTGACTGAGTAGTAATCTCCTTTTCCATAAGTGCGTAATACTTTCGTTCAGCATGACCTCATTTCAACTTTTGTGAAAAAATTTGAAAATGAAACTGACAAATCTTAGCAAAATTAAAGTAATCAGATAAGACATTTATGCTCTGTGTGCTGTTTATCATTGATTTTAAGATTAAGGCTTTCCAATAACTTTTCTAAGTAGTTAATGATTGTAGCAGACCGAAGGCAAATCTGAGATTTTTGGAGACCTTTGTTAGTTATCCAGCGAACAGCTTAAGTTTTATATTTTTTGATGTCCTTCAAACATTCTTAACCTTTGAGAACATTAGTTTTATCTTATTTTCAAGAAATTCAAAAACTGGAAAATTTATTTCTAGGTGTTACATTGAATTTTTCTTTACATTTTTAGTGGAAGCAACAACTGTGATAACATTTGGAAAGTCTTTAAAACGAGGAGTTGAATCAATGATTGGCCAGTATGGAAATGGGTTGAAATCGTGAGTGTATATTTATATTTCTTGGTGAAGTATTAACTATAGCTACTGATTTTACCTTGACATAATCAGTGAACTCTCTCGGAATGGGTTCGGCCAAATTTGTAACCCCAAGTTGACCTTTTATATTTTACATATTATAAATTCTAATATTTTTGTATATCTTTTCAAAATTTTACAGGCTTTCAGTAATCATTAAGGGTCATTTGCAGACAAAAGTATCAGAATTGATAATGAAGTATTTTCACTAAAAATGTCTCCATGGAGTCAAAGTGATTTTCATGTTAATATTAAAAGTACTTTTCTTTGTCTGAAAAATCTCAAATTTCATTTGCATAATCTCTAAAACATCCTAAATACTTACCATCTACTGACACTTTAGCTCTTTCTCAGTTTTCAAGGTGTTTACTTCTTTGCCCATCTAAGCATTGAACTCACCTGCACCAATCTTTTCTGCCCCACTTGAATGCTCTTGGCAATATATAATTTACAAAACTCTCCACCAACTTCAATACCCCTTCTATCCAGGTACAGTATATAAGCACCTCATTCAGATAATCTAATCACTTTTTCCCAACAAATTGTTTGGCACGTGCTTCTATACAGGAACGCTGTGATTGTTAACGTTTTTCAGTTGCAACTTTCATCGTTGATCTCTGTTTTCTATGGTGAAAATTTAGTTTATTTTCATTCATTTAAAAAAAAAAAAGTTAAATGTTTCAACTACAGAGGCTAACCAGAACTCCCCTATTCCACCTCTGCTATCTGGTATTTGTCAACAGTCGGGGAAGGGATCACTCTCAATTGAGGCTGTCAGTGATATGATCTGAGATGATTACATATGTTGTGAGATGACTACATATGTGAACCAGGGGTGTCTCTTCAGAGGGTTCCGAGGCGGGGTTTTGCAAATTATCCTGGACATGCTGGGGAGAATTTAGACTCCCTTTTTCCAGGTCCTTTGTTTACCAGGCCAGCCTTGACAGAAGACAGTTTAGATCAACCACCTCCTACTCCTTTTCTTCAGTTGGTTAATCAAGTTTGTGAGGTTTTGGGGTTATCCCCTGTTGCTTTTGAGTCTGCTCCTTCTTTGTTAGTGGAAAGGATTGCAAGTGACTACTTAGTTCTTCCTCCTTCTCCAGATATTACTGTTCATGCTGGGAGATTTGCTAATCAGTTACGTGAAGGGATAGTTATGCCTTGTCCTTCAAGCATATCAGAATAGCATGCCTTGGCTTTTCATTGCCAGGAAGATGTATACTTAGATTCTCAATGACTGGACCCCATATTGGACATGTGGGATTCCAGATTGGAACCTGTGATTAACTTAAACAGATCACAATTTTCTCGAATTTGTCTGACTCTCAGGACAGTCCTGAGATATTTATCTTCACCTCAACTTTAGTCTGAAGCCTATCATCATTCTCCTTACCAGTTTGAGGACAATATGGGATCTTTGATGATGACCACTATGGTCAGACTGTCGGCCTCAGTTCTTTCCTTAGTTTCCTGGCTTGTTTGTTGCTGGGATTTATTTGGTAGAGATGCTTTATTGGAGGGTGTTCGTCTACCATCTACTGCCTTTCGGGAATTATGAGTGTATTAATTTTCTTCATCTCTTGTGGTTTGCTGGAGTTCCAGGGACCTTGGAATCATGGATAGATGCTACCAGTTTATGTTCTTCATTATCTTTGTTGGCCTCTCGTCTTTCTTTGGCTCCAGCTAGTAGTTTGGGAATGTCTTCCCATCGTGTTTCCCAACCCCTGAATTCAGCCAACTCCCATCAGACTACATGGAAGGAACAGTCAGGCTTTTACTTATGTCTTTTTCTCCTACTGCATGAATGGTTCTCTTTCTTTTGAGGATATGGTCAATCCGACGAATCTCTCATTCCCTTGGGACAAGCCCATATGAGGTCTCTTCAGTGGTTGCTGTGCGACCAATTGAGCATGAACTTTGATCCATTGGATCATCCTGTATCCTTACTCAGGAGCAAACTTTCAGATTTTGAGTGATGGTTGGTTCAGAACAACATCACTATCATGGTCCCGATTCATCCTCCTTGTCAGTTTACGGATACACCTCTTCATGGATGGGGTACTTATGTCCACGGTCAGGAGTTCCAGGGTATTTGGACAGCCTACAAGTCTTCTCTTCACATCAACATTCTCGAACTACTTGTGGTACACCGAGCAATGGTTTAGGGTCTATCTCTCTTGCTACATTCCGACAATTCCGCAGTGGTAGCCTATATTTCTTGTCAAGGGGGCACACATTCTTGAGATAATAGTCTTCGAACTTTGGATCTTCTCTACTGGGCTCACTTCCTTCTTATAAGCCTCTTGGCGTGCCACATTCCTGGAGTGATGAATTTAATTCTGAATCATTTGTCTCGTCCTAACTGGATTCTCTCAACCGAATGGATGCTACATTATGAGGTTTTTCAGCGGATTTGCTCTCAAGTCAAATCTTTGATGATTGATCACTGTGCAACTCATTGGAATTCTCAACTGCAGTTCAACTTGAGCTTTAGCAATAGATGCATTCAGTCGGGACTGGACGGGTTTGCATCTGTATGCCTTTCCTTTGATTTGTCTGTTGCCCAAAGCTCTAGCTATGTTTTTTTTCCACTCCTTGTCGAGTTCTTTTGATAGCACCATTTTGGCCAGCTCAAACATGGTTTCCTCTTCTTCAGTATCTGCAGGTGTGTCCACCTTTACCACTTCTATGGACATCTCTGTTGTGACAACCTTGATCTGACGTTCTACACCCAGATGTTCAGAAACTCAAACTTCATGTCAGACAGCATATAAAACAACCTTAACATCCCAATTAGGTAATTGAAAAGGCAATTTAGGCCAAAGGATGCAAAAGATGTTAAAAGGTTAGATATAACTGGAGAGTCAAAAACCTTCTTACATTATGAATACACTGAAAAGTGTTTGACAAGTACACCTTATATAAGGTCACAGTAGATAAAGCCAAACCTCATTCAAAAATCCAAGTTGAACAATGTAATATGATAGACACCTTTGGATGAATGGGGTTGAATTTCCTCTTTATACACCACTGACAATAAGAGCATTATTTTTGTTGATAAATGGCCATTGAAGGTCAATGGAGTGATTTAGTTAAATATAACATAACTTTAGACATTAAGCCCCTATTTGTCTCGTCATCCCTTCAAGCCTTTAGCCTCTTGTTCTTTGTATCACTTTTCGATTAAGGTATATTTTTGTTGTTGTAGGCATGTGGACGTTGTCGATCAGAATTATTTGCAATACATGTACAGAGGACTCTTTATCATTTCACCTATAGTTTGCTTTATCCTGATATGTCCTTCCTTCCAAAGACTGGCAGCTAGAGAGGGGGAAAAATCCTCCTCACCCATTCACTTGCCAACCATTTCTTACCTTTACAATCGTTTGTTATGTTCTTTCAGGGCTATCAGGTGTTATGTTGCTCATACTAACTCATTTTGGGGTAATAAGAATAGACTGTTTATTCCATGGGATCCTCTGGTATCCTGGGATTTATCCCCCATTACCTTAACAAGGTGACTTTGAAAATTGATTCATATTGCTTACTCTGGTCTATCTTTACTGTGGAGGAAGTTGCTGGGAGTCATTTCTCACCAGATTTGTCACATATGTATATCATTGGCTGCTCGTTTGAATTACCCTCTGGAAGTCATTCTGTAGGCTGGTATGTGGACTTCTCTTAATACTTTCCTCTCTCATTACTTGCATGATCTCTTCTGAAGGTTTTCAACTACTCCTTGTGGTTGTTTTGATTATATCTGCTAGATTTTAATGAAGGGTGAGTTATTTTCTCCATCATATGTTCATTTTGATTTCCAGGTACTTTTTATATGGATCCTACTCTATGGTAATTGTTACCCAGACAGGTGTGCTTTTTTCATTCTAATTCTGCACTAGCAACCAATTTTACTATCCTTCTTACTGGTTGCAACAGACTCTGTAGAAATGAGGTGTTCCATAAGACCATCTAGGTGCATTCTGGATGGTATTATCTTATTCTCATGGACTATCATGAGTAAAGCTAAAGGGGATCCTGCCCATCCCTGCTGATCATCAGGATGAATAAATCGAGGTTGGTTTGCTTTTAAAAATTTAGGGAACTTGGTTCACCTATTGCACTGTGTCCAGAGCACTGTTTTTCAGGACTTCCCAATGCATATTACCCCCCAGATTTTATTAGTGGAGCTAGGGAGTACTTACCACACCCAGTTTCCAGTTACAGGGGTGGTGGATAAAGATTTTTCCTCCAGAGTGTTTGAGTGTGTTCCTCCATTCTTGGATAAGAGGGCAAAGGTGGAGGCCCTCCTACCGGGTCCCTGGATGTATTTTACAGATGTTGGTAGGAGTGGCATCATGTCCTATCCATAATTCTGGGGACAAGTGAAATACTCCTTGCCCATGCAGTTGAAGAGTAAGGATGAATGTTCATAATTCCAGACAGGATTAGTTTGTTCCTTTGGTTGAGTATGGCATGCATGATTCTGTTGTTTCGAGCCTGGGATGTTACCTTTAGGTCTTTCTTCAGGCGGAAGAGAAAATTTGTCCACTTCAGTGTTGCTATCTTTCTTTTCATAATTCTGGTAGTTTGGAATGCATCACTCTATGACTACATGTTGGGATCCAATATAGAGTATCTCAATATATCACATTGCGGTCAAATTACTTTAGCCACCAACATGGGATATAGGAACCAAGACCCATTAATTCCAACACCGAGTTGTGGAACCTGGGCTACCTGGTTGGAGATGTCCTATAATAATTATTCATGCACTATTCCACCCTTGATATCGATACTCAGTTCTGGGTGAAGAGCTTACCTGTTCTGGATGTAGTTCAGTTTTTCCCTCTTGGGTACCACTCTTATTTCGGTACTTCCAGGTTCTGTGCAGACACTTTCTGTATGGATAGTACTCTCACTAGCCCCTTCACCTTTTCAATGTGAGATTCTAGCTAAAGTGTCAGCAGATGGTAAGTATATTTTGGAAGTAAACATTTTCCTAAATTAAAAATGTATTTCCAATAACATCTCTGTTAACACTCTCCCGCCCTTCCTCCCCACCAAGAGCTGGTGTTAGTGCTGGGAATGGCTTAAGTCTCGAAAACGTGATTACATTATCTGAATGAGGTGCTTCTATACAGTACCTGGATAGAGATTGTATTGATGTTGGTGGAGAGTTTTGAAAATTAGATATTACCAAGGGCATTCAAGTGGGGTATAAAAGACTGGAGCAAGCAAGTTCAATGCTTAGATGGGCAAAGCCATCGTCAAGGGATAGCTAAAGTGTCAACAGAGGTAAGTATTATTGGAAATACATTTTTAATTTAGGAAAATGTTTACTTTGACCACCAAAAAAAATACTTAAAATATAGCTAAATTACCTTTTTTTTTCTATAATGACTTCAAATTGTAATATGAAAATATATTTGTTTATCCTAAATAGTTTTAAACTCATAACAGTATACATCTGTTTCTACTTAACTTTTATTGTTTTATTGCCTTTTGAACTGTGTCTAACTAATATTCTCGCCATACAAGTTGTAAATCACTTGGTAAACTTGTAGCTTACGTTATCCTATTGAATTACACAAAGTGCAAGTTACACATGAGTATACTTTGGGAAAAATATCTGTTTTTAATATTTCTTATTTTATCTAATCTAACCTAGAAAGTTTCTATTTTTTATGTTTTAGTTATTTTTATAATTAATATAAATAATATCCTTGTAGTTGTCTGAAACTTTTCTCACAAATTTTTCGATCAAACACTACATTGTTGAACATGTATTCAGGCATTTCTACATATTCAGCTTAGTTTGCCTTCATTACTACTTTACATTTACTTTACTTTGCAACAATGTAGCACTTCAGTTCATTTTCTAGACTGGTAGAAACACCTTTTTAGCTACTTTTTTCTTTAGTACAGGTTTTATTTTTGTTTTTGTGAGTTTCTTTGTTTGTTTGTAATCATAAAACCATGTCATACACCGAACGCTCATAACTGTTCCATAATCTGTACACTGTTATAGATCCCATTACTTTGCTTTATGTGTAGTTTAATTAAATAAAGTTAAGTCTATATGAGTTAGTTTGTCTGACCATGTAAAATTTTTTCAAATAGACCAGAATTTATTAATTTAACACATAATGCTAGCAAGAAAGATTGGCTTTAATACAAGCAAAGGGCATGAAACTTACCACAAATGTTTTGCATGTCATGACTAGTAAATAAAGAACACGTGTGAAAAACAAGAAATAAAGTCCTTTTTTTTGCTGTCGAATGTTGATGAAACTTAATCCTACTTTTTTATACTAATGTACTACTGCACTAAATAATTTTTTATTTAATTAAATAATGTACCAAAGAACACTGAATAATAACAAGCAAACAGCTGACAATGTCCCATAACTATCACAAATATTCTCTCTTTCCAACTGTATGACAAGAACTGTTAAAAATTCAGCTAAGCTTGTCAGTGTGTTTCACGTGGGAATATAGTTTGAACTGGAAGCAAAATAAACAATTTCCTATACAGAAAACTATGTAATATAATACATCATTTGATATATTAAAATCTTGGGTTTCTATTGGTTATAAATAATATAGTATTAAATGTCAGAGAGAATGAAGTGTTGGCAATTTCAGAAAAAGAGGATGTGATAGGTGGGTGTGGAAAGGGAAGTCTGATTTTGTAGTTTATGGTCTGTAACCAAATATGATTGAAGGCAACAAAAACTATGTTAAATTTTGTACTTCTTGGAGGGGTGGTAAATTGATTAAAGAAGTGGGGGTTACCTAGAGAGCAAATGTCACTGTTCTTATGTTAGGAGAAACTGACAGTATTTATTTTTAATATTGCCTTATAAAATCAAGAATTTAAAACTTATTTAATATTCAAATGTTTTATGAAAAGTTTACCATGGTAAGAAAGTAATTGAACTAAATTGTGAATGCAAGTCACTAAAACCTCTTGTAGCCAAAAAATCAGAATTTTAAAGTATTTTTTACTAAAACTTTGTTCGTAATTATATGGCATCAGAGTGTTGACTACCAGTGATTTTATATTAAGATCTTCATCTGAAAATTTTTAAATTTCATTTGCGTAACCCTTGAAACTTCCTAAATATATATAGCAAGTTTTTTTTTTATCTGTTTATTCTCTACCTTAAATCTAAACGAGATTGATCAATTTGACTGTTCTCATAACTACCATAAAAAAAGTTAGGAAATAATTCTAAATTGACCTTTTTTTCTTTCTGGAATGACTACAGATTGTAACAGGAAAACACAAATGTTTATCCTAATTAGCTTAAAGCTTGTAACAGTATACATCTGTTTCAACTTAATTTTTATGGTTTTATTGCCCTTTGAATTGTGTCTAACTTATAATCTTGCCACACAAGTTATAAATCACTAGGTGAATGTGTAAGTCATGTTACCCTATCAAATTACGTAACACACAGGTCGCTCACAAGCTGCTCAGACCATACCTAGTGAAATATTTTTTATTATTATTTTTATTTTTTATCTAATCTAATAAGTTTATAATTTTTACATTTATAATAATAAATAAAGAACACACATTAAAAACAAGAAATGAAGTATTTACCTGGGTCTTTTTTTTTTTTACCACTGTTGACTGTAAAGAAAATTTATCAATTTTCCAAAAAATTGTTTTTTAAATTAAATACTGTACCTAAGAACACAGAATAATAACTTGTAAAAAAGCAGGCAATGTCCTATAACTATCATAATTTTTCTAGTCTTCTAACTATGCTATAAGAGCCATTAAAAATTCAGCTGAAACTTTGACTTTCTGTTGATTATGATTAATATAGTATTAAATGTCAGAGAGAATTATTGGCAATCTATGAAGGAGAGGATATGGCAGCTTGGCATGGCAAGAGGGGTCTAATTTTCTGTTTTATGGCTCTGAAACCAAATAAAATTGAAGGCTATAATATTTATGCTTTGCCTGATTAATTACTGTATTATAATAAGTAACTTATTTTAAATGTCATACTTCTTGGAAATGTGGTAAGTAAATTAGAGAACAGGGATGACCTAGAGAGCAAATGTTCACACTAAGGAAAATTGACTATATAAAAAAAAAATTTTTCCTAATATGATTAAGAACTTAGAATGTATACAGTAATAAAATTTGATATATTATCTATGTTTTGGTGCCAAGTTTATTCATATAATTTAATTAAATTTTGAATGTTACTCTGTAAAAGGTTGTGATATGCAAACTTTGACCTGCCCAATGTGAAAAGGTTAAAGCTTCTGAATTTTAAAATCAAGATTTCTAACAAAAAAAAGCGTACTTAATCTTAGATGTACTTCATTATATTCATTAAGAATTTTTACATACACGTCTGAACTCTGTTATCCTCCCTCATTACTTCAGTGGTGATTAAATGATGTACGTATATTTTAACTCCTACTGCGCAGAACTGCATGTCAGGAGATAAGAGTCATAGAGTTAAGTATTGTGTTGTTCTCTGAGAAGAGCGAAGTAGTTTGAATCCTGAATATGATCAAACCATGCCTTATACAGCTCTAACACACCTGCATATGTAGTGAGAATTTATAAAAGTTTTTAAAATATCTAAACAAACAAAGTAATATAGACCAGTTTTTTATTAGTAATATGTTTTTCATCACTGTTTTTTATTAATATATGTATATATATATATCTGTATGACTTCTGTTTACCACCAGTGGCTCTATGAGGATAGGAAATGACATGATTTTATTCACAAAGAAAGATTCAGTTGTGACTAGTGTATTGATGAGTCGAACGTTTTTGGAAGAAAAAAACCTAGAACAGGTATGCATTATTTTCTCTGAGAGTTAAGTGGAGAAGCTCTGAATTAACAAAAAAGGAAGAAATACAAGGAATTTGAACATGATGTTTCTGTTTAAAAAACAGAACAAAATTATACATAAATATATTGAAGGAAATAAAAGTTGTTAAAGACAAAATTTACTGAAGAGAATGCTCTACTTTAAAGTTTGGTTTTCCTTCTAGTATGTAACCTTATTGAATGTGCTAAAGTAAGTAAGTTTATATCAAATAGTCTGAGCTCTAAGCCTAGTAGATCCATCTCAATAGCTTTATTATAACAAAACTAATCTTATTTATTGGTATTGTTTCTTCTGTTGTTAATCCATTATTTCATAGACAGATAATATATTTATGAAACTCATCTCCAGTTAAACAGTATTATTAAGAGAACACTAAGAGTGAAATACTTCTAATTCCAAACTAACTTGCATGGTAGTATGGGAAAGTCCAAAAATCACATGCTAACACGGGGAATTCCAGAACCACATGCTAGTATGGGGATGTCCAGGATGTGGGGTTACAATTTTAATTAGTTTGCTGATTGGTAAATGTGTTGCAATATTTTGATATTAAACTAATAAAGTGGAAATAATTGTAACTAATTCTCATTTGAGTAACTCAGAGGATGAAAATATAAATATCAATGTATTAAAAACAGCAGTATAACTACAGATGTGCATGAAAGAAACTTTCACTACTATGGTGCTAAAATGACCTTGATAAAAGAAGTCTTATGTTTGTGAAGATATTTCATCTGGATATCAAAGGATAAAGTAGAGTTTCATGTACTAATTGAATAAATCAATACATGAATATCGATAAATGTTATATATATTGATATATATATATATATATATATATACACTCGTACCAACTTGATGAACATTTTGGGATGGTGTATGAGTTTTTTAGCTAAGTGTGCTTAATCCACCTTTGCAGGTAACAGATCAAATAAGATATAAATTTTACGTTAGTTTACATATAAATTTGATCCTGAAGAAACTGAATAATTAAGTAAATGTTTAAACATGTTTCTTTTAAAAAATAAAGTAACATGATCATGGCTCCTATGGATTACATTTTGTTTGAGGAAATTATGTGTCCAACTGCCTTCCACAGATTAATAAAAACCACATCTGAACTGGTAGACAATTTGTGAATATGGTCCTGTTCATATGTTTTTGACACTCATTACATTTTTATCATAGTTATTTCAAATAGTATACAAATCCGTAATACCTTTACAAAATGTGTTTCTGTGTATACATTATTTATGCAATCAGTAAAGTATTTAAGCAAATTGTAATGTTTATATGATGTTTTATTTTCTAATCAAAATATAGCATTTCAGAAATCTTTAGTAATAATTAGTGTAATTAATACATATGAAACATTAAT
>NW_013671134.1:60359-61819 GCF_000517525.1 Limulus polyphemus
TTAGTGTAATTAATACATATGAAACATTAATAGTAAATTAACATTTATAGTAACATTAATTAATCTATAATATAATCAAATATTAGTCATTGTAAAACAAAAACCTGAACTAAATATTTTACTTCTAAAATGTAACTGTGTAACGGGTAACTTTTTACAGTTTTTGCCGAATTGTAAGTCAATGTGACATCTTACAACTGGATTTATTCAACACCTTGCATTACGGTACTGTTTTAGATTATAAACTGCCTTGTATGTTTGAGTATCACAGCTTGAAAATTTGTAATACCAAACCTTTTTCAAAATATTGTTACGACAGTGGAAGTAACGTGATGCTGGTAACATGTGATGAGTGTCTAGAAGATTCGCAAAAATGCTAGTGCATGCCACGTGCACGTTTTTGATTGTATATAAGCACGCCAGACAAAGGAAAGGATCGTTCGGAACTGGAGTAGCAGAGAGGGAGATTGAAGTTATAGACACCGATAACCACCGTAAGTAAAGTGCGTGAATCGTTCGTTGCAAAGTTGAATTGAGAAAGAATAAACTAGTTTTATTTAAGAAAGTACTTGTATTGCAGAAGTTGCTTTGGAAAGACTTTCTACGGAAAATTAACAAACAAACACAGAGACGTAACAAATTGGTAGTCAGAGAGTGGGACAGAAAAGGAAAAAAAATGGAAACAAGAAGTGGCAAATCAAACTACAGCTTAGCAGATTTGATGGCAGCAATACAAGAACAGCAAAAGAAACAAGAAGAACGAGAAAAGAAACAAGAAGAACAGCAAAAGAAACAAGAACGAGAAAAGAAACAAGAAGAGAGATTACAACAGTTGTTAGAGGAAAAAGAAAAGAAACAAGAAGAACGAGAAAATAAACAAGAACAGAGATTACAGCAGTTGTTGGATGAAAAGAAAAGAAACAAGAAGAGAGATTACAGCAGTTGTTGGATGAAAAATAAAAGAAACAAGAAAAGAGATTACAACAGTTGTTGGAGGAAAAGAAAAGAAACAAGAAGAGAGATTACAACAGTTGTTGGAGGAAAAGAAAGAAACAAGAAGAGAGATTACAACAGTTGTTGGAGGAAAAAGAAAAGAAATAAGAAGAGAAATTACAACAGTTGTTGGAGGAAAAAGAAAGAAACAAGAAGAATGAGAAAAGAAAGAAAAGAGATTACAGCAGTTGTTGGAGGAAAAGAAAAGAAACAAGAAGAAAGAGAAAATAAACAAGAAGAGAGACTATAGCAGTGGCAACTGGAACAAGAAAGGAAACAAGAAGTACTAATGGAAAAGCTTAGTAAATTTCAAAGTGAATTAAATACATTAAGAGATGATTTATTGTCTTTTATACAAGGAGGATACATTAAATATCGACTTAATCAGACCCAGACAATGGCGAGCCCCTTCCAGACCCCAGATATGAATGTCAGCAATAGGGGTGATCCAGTACAAAGGAAGCCAC
>NW_013671134.1:62381-63236 GCF_000517525.1 Limulus polyphemus
CAGGATTTGGAAAGTATGGCACACAAGGCCTACCCAACTGTGCCACCCGATGTCCTCAAATTCTTGTTTAGGAATCATTTGGAAAAGCCTTGGACAGTCCACAACTGAAGATACAAGTGAAGCAAGCACACCCCTCTACTATGCACGATGCAATGGCCAGAGCTTTTGAATTCGAATCCTAAGTTAAGTCCAACACAGAGGTACCAAGGTTGTTACAGTCATCAGGATTCAAGGCCAGAAAAGGTCAGCTTTCAGAGAAGTTTGAGGGACTTTGCTGGCACTGTAACAAACCTGGGCACAAGAGAGCTCAGTGCTGGCAACTTCAACACAGGGAAGATGCCACAGCAGGAAATGCTGCTACCCAGAAAGGTTGTTGGAACTGTGGAGAGCAAAGACATATGAGGAGCCAGTGTAAGAAGAATACCACCAACAAGTCAGCTTTTGGAAACCAGTAGTGGTTGGTGCTGAGGGACGCCCACCAACCCCCATTGTGAAAGTCCCAACAGCTAAGTGTAAGATGGCAAGCACACACATAGTGTCTACATGACAGGAAAGCTGTATGGCCAAAGGTGCAGCTTTCTTATAGATTTGCATCTCAGCAAACTCTTGTGAGTATCAAGGTGCTGGATCACAAAGGAGTACCAGAAACTGTACAGAAGCTCTGTGGTGTGACAGGACATTATGAAAGGTTGTGGGGACCAGTGTGGGTAACTATTGAGCTCATGGGCATGAAGAACAGACAGAAAGTATACTTGGCTGACATTGAAGATCAGTGCATGTTAGGATTGGACTATTTACTACCGAGGAAGTGTGTAGTTAACTTTGATAAAATGACGATTGAAAACAACAAAGGTC
>NW_013671135.1:0-4171 GCF_000517525.1 Limulus polyphemus
CCACTGAGAGGTTAAACTTTTGTAAGTAATGAATCTGGTTTCTAGCGCTATAATCCTTCAGACTTACCGCTGAGCCACTGAGAGGTTAAACTTTTGTAAGTAATGAATCTGGTTTCTAGCGCTATAATCCTTCAGACTTACCGCTGAGCCACTGAGAGGTTAAACTTTTGTAAGTAATGAATCTGGTTTCTAGCGCTATAATCCTTCAGACTTACGGCTGAGCCACTGAGAGGTTAAACTTTTGTAACTAATGATTATAAGAAAATACCTTAAATTCTAGAAAAGTGTATTTTATTCAACTTCATAAGGAATCGTTTTGCATAAACAAGAATAACGGAAAGAGTAGCTGTGTAGGCGGCGGGTACTGCTGACTGACTACCCTTCCTCTGGTCAGTAGTTCTAAACTAGGGGCTGTTATACCTTAATTTTGGGGTCTCTGACCTGGATGTTCAGGCCATATACTGCTATAGATGCTGTTCAAGTTGAAAAAATATCAATTACCAAATGACGAAACACAGAAGCCATCTTTAGAAATGAGAGCACAAGAATGTACAACAGTGACGTCACTGGACGAAGCCATTATTGGAAAACCTAACGTTTCAAGAGATATCACATATTGTGTATAATAAATAGATAGACAACACACACACACACACACACAAAAAAGACCTGTAACTAAAACGTTGAATTGAATGACACAGAATTTTATCTGGAATATTAAGTTGTTTTTAATTGAAATATATTTATGTGATAACATACAAATGCTTGCTAAATAAAAGATGGATTTTTTTTATATTTCTTTTTGCAGATATCTATGAGATGATTTTTTTCTAAGTGCCTGTTTAACGCTTCCTCTTCTGTTGTCCAATTACTGGCCAGTGTGGTCAGTGAGTGGACGAAACCTGACAACTAAGAAATGTTTCACCGAAAGTCGTCACATGGAAGTGACTCCAGATTCCGACGTCAAAATTGGGGTTTTACTGAACGTCCACCAACCAGGAAAAGGAATCTATGGTTGTGGTGATCTGACGGTAGAGGGCGTAGAAACGTATGAAATACTGCGATGGGCAGTGTCGTTGCTAAATCAGGAGAGAGGAGTTATTAATGGAGAAAATATCACGGAGTCATTTATTCCTGGAGTTAGAATAGGTAAAATTATTTGCGATGTTTCCGAAATTTAAAATTCTAAATATTTGTTGTTGTTTTTTTACAACAATTTCCTCATAAATTACTTTAATAAGTCGTTTAGCAGAGGCAATAATACCACTGACTGACATGTAAGTTCTTTAAGTTTGTTTGTTTTAGAGCAAAGCCATATTGGGCTATATACAGTGTCCTCCCCAAAATAAAACACATACACACAAAAGAACAACAACAACAACAAACAATACTAACTGTTAATATGCTTTGAAACAACAAAAAATTGTGACTTTTTTTTTTCAACATTCTTTGGACTATTGTGTTTAAAGCCATCAAACAAGTAGTGTTTGTATGTTTTTTAATTTCGCGCAAAGCTACACGAGGGCTATCTGCGCTAGCCGTCCCTAATTTAGCAGTGTAAGACTAGAGGGAAGGCATCACCACCCACCGCCAACTCTTGGGCAACTCTTTTACCAACGACTAGTAGGACTGACCGTCACATTATAACGTGAAAGGGCGAACATGTTTGGTGTGACGGGGATTCGAACCCGCGACCCTCAGATTGGTAGTCGAGTGCCTTAACCACCTGGCCATGCCGGGCCTAGCGGAAAGCTACACAATAGCTGTCTGTTCTCTTTCTGTTGCGGGGAAATGAACGATTTTAGCCCAGAAACTTAAGCCTGGCCAAGCGAAGGATACACGTTTTAGTGATGAAAAGAAAATTCACAAATAAAGGTTAGCAATTCCCGAACTGTGAATCCGAGAATTCATGGTTCGCGACCCTTTGCCGTGGGTGTGCCAAAAGACTGACTGTTAAATCCCACCATTAAAGTCAGAAAAGAGTAGCCCCGAGAATTAGCGGTGGGTGCTCTTAATTAGCTGCCTCCGCTCTTGTATATCAGTATAAAATACTGAAAAACAACACTAAAACGAAAAAGGCCCGGCATGGCCAGATGGTTAGGGCGCTTGACTGGCAATCGGAGGGTCGCGGGTACAAATCCCCGTCCCACCAAACATGGGACGGCAGATTCTCGGGGACGTTATAATGTGACGGTCAATCCCACTATTCGTTGGTAAAAGAGTAGCCCAAGAGTTGGCGGTGGGTGGTGATAATTAGCTACATTCCCTCTAGTCTTTCATTGCTAAATTAGAAAGGGCTAGCGAAGATAGCCTTCGCGCGAAATTCAAACCAAACCAAATCAAACGAAAACAAACTTCGTGCCTTAAACTAAATGATTTGTCAGTACTTAACCCTCGGACTTCTGAGTATATCCTACTACAACAGTAGAGAAAGCTGTAATTGCTCCAGAGTAAACACTAAAACATTAATAAGTATAAGCAAGTCACTTGCTAGCTAGATATGCAGAGGTTAGGGTTGATGGATGTGCGTTTTCGAATACGTTATCGTACTAGCTGTTTCACGGAGGTGTTCTTTCTGTTACTGAATAATTAAGCCTAACTATTATATCGGTCTAAGTATAATTGCTAACTGAACGTAGGAGCTGTTTTATTTGTTCTTCGTGCAGCTGTTGTTGACAAGTGCTCGACCACAGTGTTAAGTAACTTGTGCGAGCTATGTTATTAAATTAGTCGCACGTGGACTTCCTGTTTAGACAGACCCACCAACCCATGACCACAGAAACTGCAAGATCGTTGTCCTCATATCATTGTGTCATTACTGTTAAGTTCAGCGAATAGCGGACTAGTTGGGACAAAAAGTAAAAAGTCTGTATTCGGTATTTTTAACATAGCGACAACTTAGTCAAAATACAGTACAACATTTATAAATAAAGCACGTGACTGTTCTAAAGGTTAAGCCTTTTTTTTCTCTCTAAGTAGCGCCATCTAACAATTAGTTATATTTATGTGTAAAAGAAAAGAAATATTTAAATAAGACCCAATTCTGTTCCGAAAGTTAAGCCTTTTTTCTTTTTTTTTAAGTAGCGCCATCTAATAATTAGTTATGTTCGTGCGTAAAAGAAAAGGAATATTTAAATAAGGACCAATTGGTCCGATAATTTAATGTTATCCTAAATAAAATAATGTACGTAATCTTCCTCCCACATAAAACTCAAAATATAGGCTTAGTCATGATGGTTTTTGAATTATGGTTATTAAAGTAGTAACAGTGTTTGTTTTTTCCTGTTTCTACGGTCTTACAACTCTAAAATCCGGGGCTCGACAAATAGCCCAATGTGACTTTGCTCTAAACCAAGTATACTTTTTCTGTGTGTGTAGCAGTGGACCAAATTAAAATACTCTATCTGGATGTATCTATATAACTGTTTTTGTTTTCATTTTTACATATCTGTTGTCACCAGGAGGCAACAGTGAAGCAGATAGTTGAATAGTTTCCTGAAATACACTCTGATTTATCAGAATCATGCTCTACAAAACTTGTATATATATAACTGTTTTTGTGTTCTTTTTTACTTATTCCAAATAATTGTTCACGTCTCTAGCTTAATTGAAATAACTTTGATAAATAATTTCAGTGCTCCAAAATTAAATTCCCGACTTTACTGATAACAAACGTGACATACAATTTATAAATCATATTAAATAGCACATATGAAATTCCAAAAATATTTTAAAGCATTTTCAAAACGTTTAGCTATTTATGTATTTTTTGTTTTAGGTTTGAAGGTTTATGATACTTGTGGCCACCAGGAGGCAGCAGTGAAGCAGATAACTGAATGGTTTCCTGAAATACAGTCTGGTACATCAGAATCATGCTCTACAAAACTTAACACTTCAGAATTTATTATTGGCAAGTTGTTGTTTATGTCCCTTTATATTATAAAAAAAAGTTAGTTTTTCTTATAAAAAAAGTGACTAATGCCTACCCCAAAATGTAACCCTGTAACCCCGTACCCAACTAAAAGTGCCGGTTCATTTCCTAAACGTTACAGTATGTATACCCATCAGTTGTTTGTCTATTCCCTTCCCAGGGTTATTGTGACGCATTGTAACCAATTTTATTAAGTAATTGACCGTGTGCTTCGCTAGATGAGGCGGAATATATATATAT
>NW_013671135.1:5095-9969 GCF_000517525.1 Limulus polyphemus
GAAGGTATAAGTTTCAAATAATCATATGTACTGAACACACGCCGCACTTTCTTATTTAGGGCATTATAGCTGTAACTGTTATTCGGTTAAGAGGAACCATATAGTAGTCGGCAGGTGCTATTCCTATTATTTAGTAGTTCTAAATTAGGGACAGTTAATGCTTGAACTTAAGGGGGTATTTAACGTGACTCGTGTGTCACAATTTGGTCGCTTGACTCGTGCGTTGTAACCTGGCCACTTTACACTTGTGTCGCAGCACAGTCGCTTGACTCATGTGTCACAATCTGGTCATTTGGCCCATGTGTCACAATCTGGTCATTTGGTCCATGTGTCACAATCTGGTCATTTGGCCCATGTGTCACAATCTGGTCATTTGGTTCATGTGTCACAATCTGGTCATTTGGTTCATGTGTCACAATCTGGTCATTTGGTTCATGTGTCACAATCTGGTCATTTGGTTCATGTGTCACAATCTGGTCATGTGGACCATGTGTCACAATCTGGTCATTTGGCCCGTGTGTCACAAACTGGTCATTTGGCCCATGTGTTGCTTAAAATGACGGAGAGGTTGAAAATACTAAATATCAATGCCGAAATTCCCCCATAAGCTTAGAGTGTCACATTATTAGGTTGACGTTTGCTCGATAATTAAAAATAATATGTGTATGTATTCATTAAGATAATATTAAATTAAAGTATGTACATTCTTGGTCCGTAACCTACTTTTGTATAAGATAACTAGGGCTCACATGGAGTATCACTCTTAGTGTTTCCTTCAAGATGACCTGCATGGAATATCATTTGATTTGATTTCCTTGAAGAGAACTTGCTTGGAATATCATTTGATTTTATTTCCTTGAAGAGAACTTGCATGCAATATTACTCTGTTTTTCTAAAGTTTTGAGGAGTAGTGAATTCTATATTTATTTATTTTATTATAATCATTTGATGTTTTCACAAAAATATTTCACTTTCTAGATATTCATGTGCTCACAAGTCTTTTAACAAAATAATCAAATACTTTTAAATAAAAATAAAAATAATTAAACATGTTGATTTCCAGGTTTACTGGACACGACAAAGACAACAAAGCAGCCTAAAGTCATGGAATCACTTCAGGACTACGTAACACCCAGCATTTCTCTGGAGTTCAGCGAAACAGTATCACCAGATCGTCTTGCAATGGTTCGTGATTATTTTATAACATAAAAAATATGCTTACTTATAGAAATCTCTTAAAAACAATGATAATTTACTCTGATTTCATGGACCAACTGAATAGATGTCCCCCTGAGTAACAATTGCAGTGTGTGTGTGCAATCATCGGAATTTATTAAATACTTTATGACATTTATAATTAACGATATTAGATACTAATTTAAACCCAAAACTTAATCAGGATTACCATTCGGATAGAGACACCAACCATGGGTCAATTACAAAAAATCTAGTCATGTAAAGTAAAAAATAAGTAAACCTATGTTCACGTGTACAAAGATTGAAATTGCAAACATACATGATTATAAGGACTGTAAGAAAGTAAAACCTACGCCTAAAGTCCCCGTTGTATCGAGAAATATAATTCCAACTCCAATCTTCACTCTACTAGGTACTTCTAAATACTAAATTATATTCTTATTATTTTTAACTTCAACGATAACAGGAAAAAAATGACCTAATCTGTCGATTGGACAGTTTATTCAAAGGAAGTGAAAGAAAAATTACTTGCTTTACATAATGTACTACTGACATATTTTACATAATGTGCTACTGACTTGCTTTACATAATGTTTGACTGACTTGCTTTACATAATGTATTACTGACTTGTTTTAGTTAATGTGCTACTGACTTGTTTTATTTAATGTACTACTGACTTGCTTTAGTTAATGTGCTACTGACTTGTTTTATTTAATGTGCTACTGACTTGTTATATTTAATGTACTACTGACTTGTTATATTTAATGTGCTACTGACTTGTTTTATTTAATGTGCTACTCACTTGTTTTATTTAATGTGCTACTGACTTGTTTTATTTAATGTACTACTGACTTGTTTTATTTAATGTACTACTGACTTGTTTTATTTAATGTACTACTGACTTGTTATATTTAATGTACTACTGACTTGTTTTATTTAATGTGCTACTGACTTGTTTTATTTAATGTGCTACTCACTTGTTTTATTTAATGTGCTATTCACTTGTTATATTTAATGTGCTATTCACTTGTTATATTTAATGTGCTACTGACTTGTTTTATTTAATGTGCTACTGGTGAGGAAATGTAATTTGAAATCAGTTAACGATGTACTTAGTTAAAACTGTTTCTCATAAGAATTAGATATAATAGATATTTCAAGTTTTTGTTACCGTTTGGGTTGTTGTTTGTTTTTCTAGACCACAGCAGAAGTGGCCCATGACATGGAATGGGAGAAAATCGTAGTTTTTCATA
Source organism: Limulus polyphemus (assembly GCF_000517525.1). Taxonomy (NCBI): domain Eukaryota; kingdom Metazoa; phylum Arthropoda; class Merostomata; order Xiphosura; family Limulidae; genus Limulus; species Limulus polyphemus. The sequence goes on from NW_013671135.1 coordinate 7,547, forward strand.
CAGATGACGAACACAGTCTTCGTGTGGTCCAGATGCTTGATCACGTAGCTGTGAGTGGAAAAATTTGTATTTCTGAACTGAAGGCTCTACCATCTGAACAGGAAGTCCCTGATGACATATCTGGACGAAAGTTGTATCGAAAGTTTCTTGAAGCCGCTGCTGTCAGGTTGGAGGAGAACACGCCAATAATCGTGATTGGTCATGGTAAGGTTGTTCAACGTCTAGTTCAGGCAATGGGAGAAAATCGCCACACAGTCTCAAGGCTGCAATGGTTCTTTTCGTGGATCCCTGATGTATCAGCTCTTGCCACTTTAGGAAGTATCTTGAACTTGAAGAACGTTTTCTCCCTCGCTCCCTACCCCCAGGCCATTCTTCAGCTGGAGAATTACTGGGCTAAGCTTCAGGATTCGGGGACCGAGACACAAGAAGATCGCTGGTTTCGAGAATACGTTATGAGAAAGAATAGGTGCATAATTGCAGATCTGACAGAAGAAGATTCGAACCATCGCCCTGTTTGCCCTAACAACGTCCTTCGAGAATCTCCTGGACAAGTTTTATTGAGGACATCGCGAGCAACATCAAGCGTTCACGCGATTTTTACGTATGCACACGCACTACGCAAGGCTTGGGAACTCAAATGTTTTGGACATCCTGGAATGTGTTTGTCTCTCCGACAGATGTCGCGAGAAGAATTTGTACTGCAGTACTTAGAACCCTTAGAATTTACACTTAGTGCTAACAGTAGGAGTCCGCCGGAAATAAGTGGCCAGAAATCAAAAGGAAGTCTCCCAGGACAAGTGGATAAGCTCCATTTAGGCTTAACATTGTACACGTTTGACAGAAAGTTGGGAGTAGAACCACGTCAGGTGTGTATTCTATGATTTGTGGCGACACCTACGTTATATTTCCTTTCTTTAACTCTTCCATTACCGGTTTGGTCTTTAGGTATTTCATAATTAATTTAAGCCTTTTTTTTTCTTCTTCTCTAAGCTAAACTACTTCTAAGAAAACATTTAAACATGTTTGATTCAAAATATCGACCCCCTGGTAGCTCAGCGGTAAGTCTGAGGGTTTGTAACGCCAAAAAATCGGGTTTCGATACTCACTGTGGGCAGAGCACAGATAGCCCATTGTGTAGCTTTTTGATTAAAAACATACATTTATTTGGGTTTTCATCTATCATTTCTAACCTCTTTCCTTTTAAAGACTGAGCCCCCCCCCAGTGGCACAGCGGTACGTCTGCGGATTTACAACGCTAGAAACCGGGTTTCGATACCCGTGGTGAGCAGAGCACAGATAGCCCATTGTGTAGCTTTGTGCATAATTACAAACAAACAAATTTTACAGTGTAGGATCCAATATGAGCAAGGTTTCAGTTTCCATACTGATCCATTTAAAGTTAATTTAAATCCATAAATAATTTTCGAAAACTTGTTATTTTGTGTAAAATTATAGACATATAATATCTTAATTAACCCTCACTGTCACTTCGACTAATATTTGAAGCATCTGTTTAAACTCTGACATGGAGAAACTCGCTCGTGCATGGTCAAAGATTGCGTGTCAGAAAACAGTTATGGGAGCTAAAAGAAACTGTATTAAAATCAGTCTTTACCTAGTGACACCAGAAAAGTTAATTATCATGTTTAAGCCATTGTTTATAATGTTGTATTCCAAGATGACTCATCTCAGTCATTCAATGTGCTTGAGGTGTTTTACAGTGAAGGCCTTGTGCTTGAGGTGTCTTACAATGAATGCATTGTGCTTGAGGTGTTTTACAATAAATGTATTGTGCTTGAGGTGCCTTACGATGAATACCTTGTGCTTGAGGTGTCTTACAATAAATGTCTTGTACTTGAGGTATCTTACAATGAATACCTTGTGCTTGAGGTGTCTTACAGTGAATGTCTTGTACTTGAGGTATCTTACAATGAATGCCTTGTGCTTGAGGTGTCTTACAGTGAATGTCTTGTACTTGAGGTATCTTACAATCAATACCTTGTGCTTGAGGTGTCTTACAGTGAATGTCTTGTACTTGAGGTATCTTACAATGAATGCCTTGTGCTTGAGGTGTTTTACAGTGAATGTCTTGTACTTGAGGTATCTTACAATGAATGCCTTGTGCTTGAGGTGTTTTACAACGAATGTCTTGTACTTGAGGTATCTTACAATGAATGCCTTGTGCTTGAGGTGTTTTACAACGAATGCATTGTGCTTGAGGTGCCTTACAATAAATGTCTTGTGCTTGAGGTGTCTTACAGTGAATGCCTTGTACTGGAGGTGCCTTACAATAAATGTCTTGTACTTGAGGTGTCTTACAATAAATGTCTTGTGCTTGAGGTGTCTTACAGTGAATGCCTTGTACTGGAGGTGCCTTACAATAAATGTCTTGTACTTGAGGTGTCTTACAGTGAATGCCTTGT
>NW_013671135.1:10891-12148 GCF_000517525.1 Limulus polyphemus
TAATCTTCATGTAGGATAATCCATTCGTGTTAGGAGGGATTCTTGTTCTGTGTTAATCTTCATGTAGAATAATCCATTCGTGTTAGGAAGGATTCTCGTCCTGTATTAATCTTCATGTAGGATAATCCATTCGTGTTAGGAGGGATTCTCATCCTGTGTTAATCTACAGGTAGGATAATTCATTAGTGTTAGATGGGATTCTTGTCCTGTGTTAATCTACGGGTAGGATAATTCATTAGTGTTAGGTGGGATTCTCATCCTGTGTTAATCTTCATGTAGGATAATCCATTCGTGTTAGGTTGGATTCTCATCCTGTGTTAATCTACAGGAAGGATTATCCGTTAGTGTTGGTTGGTAGGCTCATTCTGTGTGAATCTATAAGTAGGATAATCCATTCGTGTTAGGTGGGATTATCATCCTGTGTTAATCTACAGGTAGGATAATCCATTCGTGTTAGGTGGGATTATCATCCTGTGTTAATCTACAGGAAGGATTATCCGTTAGTGTTGGTTGGTAGGCTCATTTTGTGTGAATCTATAAGTAGGATAATCCGTTAATGTTAAGTAGGATCTTCATTCCTTGTTAATCTTGATTAAAATATTTGTATCTAAAGGATTTTCACTTAAAAGTAATCTGGCTGATCTGTTTTATTGGCTTTTTTGTAGATCCAGACAAGCGCAGTTCTGAAAAAACAAACAAAAAATCTTTGAGTTAAAATGTTTTTTGTTTTTTTAAACCTGTTTACATAAGAAAACATTTCAACACATAGTGAAACCACATGGTTTGAAGACCATTACCATGTGATCAATAATTATATTAATACTTAAAGACCATTACCAAGTTATCAATAATTATATTAATACTTAAAGACCATTACCAAGTGATCAATAATTATATTAATACTTAAAGACCATTACCAAGTGATCAATAATTATATTAGTACTTAAAGATCGTTACCAAGTGATCAATAATTATATTAGTACTTAAAGATCGTTACCAAGTGATCAATAATTATATTAGTACTTAAAGATCGTTACCAAGTGATCAATGATTATATTAGTACTTAAAGATCGTTAACAAGTGGTCAATGATTATATTAGTACCTAAAGATCGTTAACAAGTGATCAATGATTATATTAGTACTTAAAGATCGTTACCAAGTGATCAATAATTATATTAGTACTTAAAGATCGTTACCAAGTGATCAATAATTATATTAGTACTTAAAGATCGTTACCAAGTGATCAATGATTATAT
>NW_013671135.1:13012-26201 GCF_000517525.1 Limulus polyphemus
GTGCTATGAACAGCTTACACTGTAATATTGGCCAGTTTGTAAACAAAATTTGTTCTTGTTGTTGTTGAAATATTTAGCCAGCTGACCACACCCGATAATGACCCAAATTTAGAAGGTCGAAGCATGTTATGTAATGTAAACAAGGCCTTTAAAACCCGGAATAAAAGATGTTATTCTTTTAACTAACTCAACTAAACATTCATAATATTCTTCTAATAGCTGATAACAATTGATTTTCACTCGTGAATGAACTTGAATTAGCAGAGATTGATGATAACATTTTCCTAAGCTGCACGTTCCTCTTAATTTGTTCATTTCGTATTCAATATCAGTGGCCGAACTGACGATTTCTGTCCCTTTTATAAAACTGTGAAATACACAAATACAAGCTGAAATGTATGTACACAAATTTTTATCATCATTAAGTAACAAGTAAGATTTATATTTTTCTGCCAAGTTAAAATACTGGTACTATGAGGTCAAGAAAACTTTCCAAGGTTTCCATTATCACCAATTCTATATTCTCTTCAAGACCTAAGTAGCTCTTTTTTTTTTTCATTTTGGTAGGCCAATTTGTTAACAGCTTTTTTTTTTACCCATTTTGGAAGTCCCTCTGTTAACAACTTTTTTTTCATTTTGGTAGGCCAATTTGTTAACAGCTTTTTTTTGACCCATTTTGGAAGTCCCTCTGTTAACAGCTTTTTTGTTTAATTTTGGAAGGTCCATTGTCAACAGAACCCTATCTGTACTATATAAAGCGTTTGAAATTTAGTTGCGGTGCTTGATAGAGAAAGATCATTATAAGGCCTGTCTTTAGTATACAGAATGGATTGAGTTGGGTTTTTTTTAAGCCCACCATGGGTATCAAAACTCGATTTGTAGTGTCTTGAGACTGTACTCTTTCCGCTGAGCCAATGGGGGGTCAATATGCAGAAATAAGGTCACTTCAATAGAGAACTTCCTAGAGTGTTTTTACTGTCTGTCTGTCTGGCTGTATGCGTATTTATCTACATAATGCATATTTATTTCGGGCACACATTCACAAATAAAAGTTATTTACTGATTTAAAAAAAACCAGCAAAAACATCCGTATCATTAAAAATGCTATGATGACGTAGCTCAAAAACGCGGATCTGCCATCTAAGTGGTATTTAGAAGTAATTTTATTATTCCAATATAGAACGAGAAAATATATTTTTTTAAGTTAATTTGTACAAATGTTACTTGAATATAAAACTACTTTTTTTTCTATACAGTTAGTGTTCTACGACACCATTCGGGCCCACGTGGTCGACAGTCGTTTCGAATATTACCCATCCAAGTGTCCGTCTAATGGATGTAGTCATTGTGTAAAGTAAGTTGATGTTTTCAATGTCAGCGAGTTACGTTAGTGTTAGATGGGATTCTCATCCTGTGTTAATCTTCATGTAGGATAATCCATTCGTGTTGGGAAGGATTCTCATCCTGTGTTAATCTTCAGGTAGGATAATCCATTCGTATTGGGAAGGATTCTCATCCTGTGTTAATCTTCATGTAGGATAATCCATTCGTGTTGGGAAGGATTTTCATCCTGTGTTAATCTTCATGTAGGATAATCCATTCGTGTTGGGAAGGATTCTCATCCTGTGTTAATCTTCATGTAGGATAATCCATTCGTGTTAGGAAGGATTCTCGTCCTGTGTTAATCTACAGGTAGGATAATCCATTCGTGTTGGGAAGGATTCTCATCCTGTGTTAATCTTCAGGTAGGATAATTTTCGCCAACTTGAACTTAATTTTAACGTGTGAAGCTTCTTCAAAAGTATAAGTTTATTTCAGTGAAATTATAGTCGCACAGTATTTGCAATCGAAGCATATTAGCATGTGTAAGTAACTGTTTCTTATTATTTCCACTAGGGTGCGCAATGGTCGGCTAGAAAAATCTGCAGGTGAATCTGATGGATTCGTAACGATTAGCGAAAATGCAGATGTGATAATTCCAATACTTTTGCCAATCCATAATTCCGGACTCACTCCATTAGAGTGTAGCACCTCTATTAACCATGGAGCTATCAAAGATCTAGAGGCAGCGTTGTGGATGTTAGACAAAATTAATAGTAATCCACAATTTATTCCAGGAATCAGTTTAGGAGCTGTCGTTATCGACACTTGCGGTTCGTCTCTGAAAGTTACTCAACGCTTGTTCAGTTTCCTTGCAAATCAAACAAGAAACTTGGAGGAGATCAATATTTCTTCAGTTTTGGCTGTCGTCTGTTCCACGTCATCTGAAGTAACTAGTAAAGTAGAAGCCATATTAAATCCTCTAAATCTCACCAGTGTCGCCACTGTGGATCTTCTGACTAAGGAGAAAGGGAATTCTTATAGTTTACAAATAGCCATTCCGGTTAAAGTCAGGGTTAAGGCGATGATCGAAACCATGAAGTACTTTGGTTGGTCATTTGTAGTTGTTCTTCACAGTACAGATTACGTCACTCAGTTCGGTATTCAGACATTCACCAAAGAAGCCAAGCTCGCTTCCATCTGTACCGATATTCAGATCTCACTGGAAGATACGAGTGATCCTGAAGTAAGAAAATTCAAAATAAACAAGGCAATAAACGAACTTATAGATGCCAAAAGGCGAGGTGCAAAAGTAGTCATTCTTTGGCTTAACAACCATGATTCGACCCTGTTCTATGCTGCACTACAGAGAGCTATTTCAGAAGGAATTATTTATCGTGGTGACTTTATTTGGCTAATAAACGACGGTAGGGGCGAGGATGTAGTTGAGTTTGGTGAAATATTGGCTGGGTCTCTGTTTTTTCGGGAAGAAGAAACAGAAGTCCAAGAGTTTGTGACTTACTTTCGTCAACTTAGGCCAACCGGAAACAAGCGTAATCCTTGGTTCCAAGAATATTGGAAGGAACACATCAAATGTACTGGCCCAGAATGCATTGCAAATTCTGGAGTTACCAGCATCGTCCAAGCTGTATTGTCGATTGCTTCAGGCTTAGCTCGCTTCAGAAATGAGTTATGTCATGCCGAAAGGGGGCTTTGTCCTCATTTACTTCGTCAGCCATCTTTACGTCACATACTCAACCAATATATCCGGTACACAGCTTCCGCTAGGCCTAATCAAAACGAGTCAATGTTTGTGTTTGCAAATGATGGAGTTGGAGATATTCCGATGGGAATCTTTACCCTAAGGAAAGGGATCGCCGACACCTATAATTATCAAAAGGTACTATTGATATGTTACAAGAAATAAATGAATAATTATTACATGATGCTCTTAAGACCATGACAATATTTTTATGATATGTTTTTTTTTTTTATAGCTAAGCCTCATTGGACTATCTGCTGTGTCCACCGCGGGGAACAGAACCCCGGATTTTAGCGTTGCAAGTCCGTAGACTTACCGCTGTCCCACTTTATGATTTGATTGGATGATTATTTTTCTGTTAATACACAATATATATATATATATATAGTTTGATTTACATCAATGCAAGTGTTACCACCCGAATTCTTAAAATAAAATAAAAACTTTATATTTTTTATGTAGTAGTAGTAGTAAAGTACAGTGACGTCACTCGTCAAAACTTTTGAACATATATTAAACATTCTAGCAAAAATAATACCATTGTAAACATAGTAATAAGGTTATGATCTATCTAGACGATGTTTTAACTCAAATGAGAACAAAGCAATTCACATTAAATCAATTTAACCACGTAAATAAAATTGAAGAGTTTATATCACATTAAACCAAGTTAACCACGCAAATAAACCTGAGGAGTTGATATCACACTAAATCAATTTAACCACGTAAATAAAACCTAGGAGTTTATATCACGTTAAATCAAGTTAACCACGTAAATAAACCCGACGAGTTTATATCACATTAAATCAAGTTAACCACGTAAATAAACCCGACGAGTTTATATAAAATTAAACCAATTTAACCACGTAAATAAACCTGAGGAGTTGATATCACGTTAAATCAGTTTAACCACGTGAATAAACCCAACGAGTTTATATCACATTAAATCAAGTTAACCACGTAAATAAAACCTAGGAGTTGATATCACGTTAAATCAGTTTAACCACGTGAATAAAACCTAGGAGTTGATATCACGTTAAATCAGTTTAACCACGTAAATAAACCCAACCAATTAATATCGTAGCATATAATTTCCCAGTGGCTCAGAGGCAGGTCTGTAGGCTTACGGCACTAAAATTCGCGTTTCGATACCCGTGATGGGCAGAACACAGATAGCCCATCGTGAGTTCTGTGCCCTAACCACACCCAAAACAAACATATAATAGATTGTTATCACAGTTTTAAGATCGAATTTACATCTTTCTTATCAACCAGTAGTCGAGTAATGATGGTGATAAGTGAACCCTTATATCTAATCTAAACGTAAGAAATTACTTAAGTATACACGAAATAGATAAATAACTTTTCAAAATGGCTCAAGCACGTAAAAAAAAAAATGTTACTTGAAATAGATTTAAAATAATCGTGTGTATTTAGTGACCTTTTTTTTTCTGTTTGGTTTTTCAGGTCGGGTTATTTCATAATGGTCTAAATTTATTTGGAAACATGGTAACCTACGGAAGCCAAGGAAATGAAATCTCCATGACACAAATACCATCAGATTGTAAGGTAGACTGTGGTAACTGTGTTAGTCTAAACCCAAATATCCTTAGAGTAACCTCTCCAGATGGACTCTACTTGGCCGCAGCCATTGGTATCCATAAATCATCTGCGAATTTCTTGCAATGCGGAGATCTGAATTCGGACAGTGGGTTGCAGCAGGTGGAAGCTTTCTTGTGGGCTCTGGACCAGATCAATAAGAACCCTCGAATTTTACCCGGAGTTACTTTAGGAGGCGTGGTCTTTGACACGTGCAGCAGTCACGAAAAGACCTCGCAAAGTATATTGAACTTTCTTAGCCAGGCAGCACCTGTCCCCAAATTAGCCGTCACTAAAGATGGTCCCAGAAACTTTGAGAATATAATGGGGTTTCTTGCTGGTCAGCAATATGATGTAGTGAAGCCTGTTGCCGATTTTACTGTTCCTCAAAGAATAACCACAATTGGACTAGAAGACAGGACCACAGAGTTTAACAATTTGAACTGGTACGACTACCTCTTAAGACTTTCACTGCCAAATAACTTGATAGCGGATGCTATGGTCAAGACATTACAACTGTTTCGCTGGAACTACGTTTCTGTGGTGTATTCTTACGCCGATCGTCAATATGCAGACCTCTTCCAGAACCTTAAAACAGAAAGTGAGAAACAGCGTATACAGTTGGCTCTAACAGAAAAAGTGTCAGATGAAGATAGTAGCTGGACGTCTCGTGTCCTCCGACGGTTAGACTCTAAATGGAAAATTGGAGCCAGGTATGATGAAAACAAAAACATATCTTTGTAACTGTGACTATTTTCAGGTATTCATATGTTTCACCATCTTATTAGTGACGAGCACTAATACGATTTCCACTGTCTCTATCTACCATCCAGCAAAATCATCTCCAGTTGAAATCACTTGTAGAAATCAAACCCTTTTCACACTGAGCTCCCCCAAACCCTGGAATCACTTGTAGAAATCAAACCCTTTTCACACTGAGCTCCCCCAAACCCTTGGTTGTGGTTTTTCTAGTTAGTAGATATGGACAGTGGGTTTATTTCGCTCATGGAATCACTTGTAGAAATCAAACCCTTTTCACACTGAGCTCCCCCAAACCCTTGGTTGTGGTTTTTCTAGTTAGTAGATAGTGACAGTGGGTTTATTTCGCTCATGGAATCACTTGTAGAAATCAAACCTGAGCTCCCCCAAACCCTTGGTTGTGGTTTTTCTAGTTAGTAGATATGGACAGTGGGTTTATTTCGCTCATGAGCATGTTCGGTGACGGGATTCGAACTCGTGACCACCCTAACCTACCCACCATTTCTTATATGAAGGAAATGGTTCTTACTCTTAAACCTCAGTGTAATATCAAAATAATCTTTATTGTGTTAAACTTTTAAACTCAAATTTAACTAGTTTGTTTGTTTGTAATTAGTGGTTAATATGAGTGGATTAACGAGATTTCCATTGTCCTTGACCTGGAATGGCCTGGTGGTTAGGGCACCGGACTCGAACCCCGTTCCTGAACGTCCTTTCAGCCATGGGGCATTATAATGTGACGGTTAATCTCACTATTCGTTGGTAAATAGTAACCCAAGAGTTGGGGGTGGGTGGTAATGACTAGCTGTCTTCCCTCTAGTCTATCTTTAACTAAATTAGGGACGATTAGGTAATCCTCAAGTAGCTTTTTGCCTCAGACATCAGATAATCAAACATACAGTACTACAGATGTTATTTTTGCCTCAGACACTGATGATTTTCAACATACAGTACTACAAATGTTATTTTTGCCTCAGATAATTTTCACCACTAGATCCTCACAACACAACTTTGGTAAAGATATGAAATACGAAGTATTCGAAAGTGATAAACTACATAACATCTATCAGCACTTTACGTATGTCTTACTCAACTGTAAAAGTAACAAACTTAGCTGTCTAATATATTTGTTTACTTTTGAATTTCGCGCAAAGCTACTCGAAGGCTATCTGCACTAGCCGTCCCTAATTTTGAAGTGATATACTAGAGCGAAGGCAGCTAGTAAACAACACACACCGCTAACTCTTGGACTACTCTTTTACCAATGACAAGTGGAATTGACTGTCACATTATAACACCCTCACAACTGAAATGGTAACATCTGTAGTACTGTATGTTGAAAATCTTCAATGTCTGAGGCAAACATAACATCTGTAGTACTGTATGTTGAAAATCTTCAATGTCTGAGGCAAACATAACATCTGTAGTACTGTATGTTTGATTATCTGATGTCTGACTTTCGAATACTGTAAATTTTGTATATGTTTATCAGAGTGGTCGTTCTTCTATTGAGAGATGAGCATGTGGAACACCTCTTCCAAGGTCTCCAAATGATAACCAAAGAGAAGGCTGATGCAGTTGGTCAATACGTGTGGGTAACTTATGACAACCTCAAAGTGTTCCAGCGTTTTCCGGAACAAGTAAATGGCATCCTTTCTATCCGACCAATGACAAATATCATCCCTGCTTTTCGAGAATATTTTCGAGATTTGGATATTGGGAAGAACTCCAGAAATATCTGGTTTCGAGAATATTGGGAGCAAGTGTTTAGATGCAGAGGAGCGGCCTGTTACAATGGACTCCAGAGTAGCTTACAAGATATTCCTTTCGTCCAGGATCCTGGTGTGGCCAACGTGGTGGGAGGTGTCTTCGCCTTAGCCCAGAGCTTGGAAGCAGCAAGAGTCAGACTCTGTCCAGGGAAGCTTGCAGGAACCTGTCCTCAAATGAAAGAGAATATTGAGCTAAGAGAAATGATCTTAAATTTAACCAAGTCAGCTCGAGTTGAAGGTAGAACACAAAATCGGTTATTCACGAGAAACAATTATGGCACAGAACAACTGGAAATATTGACTTCCCACCAAGTAGGGAGAAGCGCCCCGAGTTTTATGAAGGTACTTTTATTTGTCAATTTAAAAAATAATAAATTAATAGCTTTTGCTATGGTATTCTTGTACCAATATGCAAATGGAAGAGCTTGGTTTAAATCACTGTCGTTCTATACATTGTGTCCTGTTTCGTTTCGCAATTGTACGTGTCTTGTGTAAAGGAATTCCAAATAAATTTGATCCATTGAAATTGAAGTGATTTATATTTGAAAGAATATAGCAACTTTCCATTTCTCAGTTGTAACTGAGCATGCAGCAACTGAAACCTAAACCTAATCCTTTATTTTTTTTCTGTAGATTGGGAGTTATACGGAAGCAGAAGGCTTGAACGTGAACGTAAGCAGATACAACAACAACAACAACGGTCATGAAAGTAATCCTCTGATGGTGACCTCCAGCTGTCTGGACAACAATAAGTGTGGTGAAGGAATTATTTTCCGACTGTCATCAACAATGAAGCGCATTTCAGTAAACAATAATTACGTTTTAACCTCATTAATGTCCGTCCACCGGAAAGGGGAGACGTTCTTCTCGTGCGGATCACTGAATCTAAAGAGTTTTCAGAACCTTGCGGCGTTGATATTTGCCGTGGATGAGATAAACAACAACAGTCGTCAAAGAACTGAGGAATATCTTGGTTTGGTCGTTCTAGATGATTGTGGCAGGGTTCAAAGAGCTGAGGAAAAACTGTTCCGTTATTTAGATGAAGAAAGTGAAGAGAGACTTAGAAGATCTCCCCCAAAATCCCAAAATGTCGTTGCAGCTTTAACCTTCAACCACCAGGTGGCCATCAACGTATCACCTCTTCTGCAAGCAAATTTAATCCCTCAGGTAGTTACATCTACCACGTGGTCAAACGTCAGCAAAGAATTGATTCCATCAATCTCGTCACCCCCGAAGTTACAAATGTCGGCTGTGGTGGCGCTGTTGGTAAAACATGACTGGAAGTACGTATATGTCATTCTAACCAATGACGCGTTTGGGAAGGAAGCCAATGCGGAGTTTTCGACAGTTGCTAGGAAACACAAAATCTGCATCGCAGAATCCATAAGCATTGATATTGACAACAGCGTAGAAGACCTTTCAAAAGAGTTAAGTGTGTTATCAGATCCAAATGTCAAAGTTGTTGTTCTGCTGATCAAAACCGCCGAGGCAACGCAAGTAATCTTACAGGCTGCTGATAGATCGAACATTCTTGACCGTTATGTTTGGATCATAACCGAAGGCTGGAATTCTGAACATTTAACTGAAAATGCTATGAAAAATAAGACGATGAACGCTTTAGTAGTGAAGCTGGAAAATCGTGACATTCAGGAATTCCGTCAGTTTCTCGCCCAAATGACGTTGGCTAGACACGACCGGATTCCTGATTCGTGGTTTGAAGAGTTTTGGCAACATCACTTCCGGTGTCGCCTGCTCAGCAGCTTGATTGTTCAGCGTCAATACCCGGATGTCTGTAGTGGTCAGGAACGATTTACTGACCTGCGACAGGACCATCAGGTTTATCACACCATCACGACCGTAAGAGCCATAGGACGTGCACTTCGTTCTTATATAGCCAAAGGATGTAGTCTGTTTTCAAACACAACAACCTGTGAAGGAATCGGAGAGGCAATCGGTAAAGCTTTGCAGGATCTAGAGGGCGCGCGCGAAGATCTCGAACACGGGTCTGTTTTCGGGTATCAGATTTTTAAAGTTCAGAATGATGATGGAGAATTTTTCCATCGTGAGGTAGGTGTTTTGGAATAACTTACACTTTAGACCATCTTTTCAAGCTGGTTCTAGTAGATTATATGTGCCAAAGGCGGGGGAACCAGGGACACGACCTACCCCCTTCCCCCACAGTTTTGTAAATTAGTAGAGTGTCACTCTTCCAAAATAAAAAATTATAACAATAAAAATATAATACAGCCTATAAATGTAGGGCGGATTGTAATTACTAGCGTTCTTACTGGTTCAATGTAAGGCTAGTATATATTGTTGACGACTCAGTAAAAATGGGAAAGGCATCCCTTGAGGTTTGTACCCCCACCCCTCCAAATTCAAAGTGTTTCTGCCGTCTATAACACATATCAAATATAGTGTGCTTTGGCACGTCCCATTAATTTTTTATTTTAATTTTGCGCAAAGCTACACGAGGGCTATCTGCGCTAGCCGTCTCTAATTTAGCAGTGTATGACTAGAGGGAAGGCAGCTAGTCATCACCACCCACCGCCAACTCTTGGGCTACTCTTTTACCAACGAATAGTGGGATTGACCGTCACATAATAACGCCCCCACGGCTGAAAGGGCGATCATGTTTGGTGGGACGGGGATTCGAACCCGTGACCCACAGATTGCGAGTCGAGCGCCCTAACCACCTGGCCATGTCGGGCCACGTCACATTAAGTTAAGAATTCAGGTGTATTTATGAATACATAAATGTTAAAAATGGAGAATATTATTTACACGTACATTTTTGGTTTCTTTTATTAGTTCCTGTTTCTTTTTTATTTTGCAGATTGGACTATGGAAAAACTATAACCTTGACCTCTACGAGGCCTACGTGACCTCCTACGGCAATATTCCTACATCAGTGTGCTACGGTAGCTGTGAGAAGTGTACATACGACACAGACCGTGACGAAAGCGTGGTCCACAAAGTCCCAGTTTACAGAAACTTCAATACTGTTTGGGGGATAATAGTCACAACCCTATCTCTCTTCGGTATCTGCACGGTGGTTGTATGCATCCTCTACTTCCTGGTAGCGTTTCCGGTTTCAAACGGGAACACAGTCCTCGGGTACGTCATTTTATTCGGAATCCTCGTTCTGTACGCAGTAAACTTTGCTTTCATCCTCTTGCCAACGACTTATACTTGTGGTATACGTCTGTTTGTCACGAGCATGGCGTACACATTCATCGTTTCTGGGATGTTGGCTACCGTAATGAACGCTTGGAAGTTGACGGACAAGAAGAACGGAAGGAGTCTCAGCGACAGATCTCGCTTCAACACTCCAACTAGCCTACTGATAATGATCGTGGGCCTGGTCACTATTCAGGTCTTACTGACCACAGCCTGGCTAGCGTTGCGACCTCCTCAAGCTGGTGAATACAGCCAGGTCTGGAGATGTTCCCCTCCATCTACTTTCGAGAACGAGCTGGTTATCTCTTTGGTATACGTGATTCTGCTCTTGGCATTTTCCATTTTTTTCTCCATCTTAACATGGAAATGCTCAGATGGCAACAGGGAACCCCGTTGGATACTTCTTAGTTGTGCTGTAATAATTTTGGTCTGGCTTGCTTGGACTGTTGTCTCCAGCCATCTACACCCAGAATATCGAGACCTCACGATCGTTGTGGCCAATTTAGCGTGTGCCACTGTTGTGATGTTGTGTTTGTATCTACGCAAGGTGTGTCTCTACACTAAGTTTACAAAGCAAGAGTGTAACATTAAGGCGAGGCTCCAGTCACCAAAGAAACCCCGCCCTAAGTATGGAGCTTTTCAGAAAGAAGGCGTGGTTTATGGTAAGTTGCTAGTATTTGTGGCTAGTAGGAAAACAACGTCTTTAAAATTGTTTTCTTTAGATTGACTATATTTAAAGAGCTATTTGATATAGAAAATGTAAAAGAAATAACGTGTTTAGTAACTTTTCTAAGGGCCTGATGTGGCTTAGTGGTTAACGTAGAGAGCAATTTTGTGACAACGGGACACGATCCGCGAATCCTTGGATTCAAGATTCAGGCACGCTACCGTTAGAGCAGACCAGGTTCAGTACCCAACTGAAGAACTAACAAATTCTTTGTGATTTAGCTGTGAACAATGTCGTTGTCCTCCAGGGGGACATTGGTAAATCTTCGGATATACAACACTAAAATCAGGGGTTCGATTCCCCTTGGTGGACACAGCAGATAGCTCGATGTGGCTTTGCTATAATAAAACACACACACACAATGTCGTTAGAATTCTAAATTTTACAGCAATGTCGAATCTTACTCAATTTTTAAAACCCTGTTTCCAGAATAAAAACAATTACAACGTGATGACCACAAATGGATTTGTTTTACAAAGTGCAACAGTTGTTAAGTTTTAATTACGGACGCGCCGGATTAAAAAATAAAATAGTTAAAAAGAAACTAGAAGACTTATTTGTTTGCTGTTACGTTCAAAGTTGTGGAATGGGCTATCTGCACTGTGCCCACCGCAGGGATTCTACCTTTACTTTAGCGTTGCTGTTACGTTCAAAGCTATGGAATGGGCTACCTGCGCTATGCCCACGGCAGGGATTCTACCTTTACTTTAGCGTTGCTGTTACGTTCAAAGCTGTGGAATGGGCTACCCGCGCTATGCCCACCACAGGGATTCTACCTTTACTTTAGCGTTGCTGTTACGTTCAAAACTGTGAAATGGGCTACCTGCGATGTGCCCACCGCAAGGATTCTACCTTTACCTTAGCATTAAAAGCCCTCAAGTTACCGTCATGGTCCCCCGATTGGACAGTGATAAGTTTGCTGGCTTTAAAGGCTAAAGTCCGGGGGTTCGATTTTCCGCAGTGGACCTAGCAGATAGCCCAATGTGGCTTTGTTTTAGAAACAACAAAACAAAGAATTTTTGAGAAATAGCAAATGCTGCTGTTTTCGCCATGTTTTAGTGGAATGTTTTGTTTTTGTAACGAGACCTGTAATTAGGAGTTTAAAGTTTAATAAGAGAAGGGGTTTGTTATTTTAGAAATTTACTAAACAGTGTAAAGACAGATCCTTGTGAGCACGTTTCTAATTACTTTATGACTATTGTTGATTTTGCGGAAGGTTCATTCATTTCGGATATTGCTTTAAAACTACACAAGGGCCTCTCCACGCTAACTGGAGGCAGCTTATCTACAGCACTCACCGCCAACTCTTAGACTTCTATTACCTGTCCGAATAGTGGGGTATAACCATCACTCGTATAGCGCACCCACGGCCCCAGAGTATGGAGCGCGTTTTTTAACGGGCAACGGGACGCGAACCATGAAACATAGCGGTGGATCTATAATAGTGGATGAAACACAGTGGTGGATCTATAATAGTGAATGAAACACAGTGGTGGATCTATAATAGTGGATGAAACATAGTGATGGATCTATAATAGTGGATGAAACACAGTGGTGGATCTATAATAGTGGATGAAACACAGTGGTGGATCTATAATAGTGGATGAAACATAGTGATGGATCTATAATAGTGTGGAAGCATTGTCGAAAGTATGTTTTATGTAAATACAGAAGTATCACGACATCCTGGCTGTCACAAAAACAAACAAAAAACAATTGAAGTATCACAACATCCTTGGCTGTCATAAAATACCCAGTTGAAGTATCACAACATACTAGTTGTCACAATATACACAGTTGAAGTATCACGACATCCTGGCTGTCACAAAACATCCAGTTGAAGTATCACGACATAATGGTTGTCACAAAATACCCAGTTGAAGGAACACAACATACTGGTTGTCACAAAACACCCAGTTGAAGTAACACAAGATACCGGTTGTCACAAAATACCCAGTTGAAGTAACACAACATACCAGTTGTCACAAAATATCCAGTTGAAGTATCACGACATCCTGGCTGTCACAAAATACCCAGTTGAAGTATCACGACATAATGGCTGTCACAAAATAC
>NW_013671135.1:26444-28925 GCF_000517525.1 Limulus polyphemus
GTCACAAATACCAGTTGAAGTATCACGACATCTGGCTGTCACAAAATACCCACGTTGAAGTATCACGACATAATGGCTGTCACAAAATACCCAGTTGAAGTATCACGACATAATGGTTGTCACAAAATACCCAGTTGAAGTATCACGACATCCTGGCTGTCACAAAATACCCAGTTGAAGTATCACGACATCCTGGCTGTCACAAAATACCCAGTTGAAGTATCACGACATAATGGCTGTCACAAAATACCCAGTTGAGGTATCACGACATAATGGTTGTCAAAAAATATCCAGTTGAAGGAACACAACATACTGGTTGTCACAAAACACCCAGTTGAAGTAACACAAGATACCGGTTGTCACAAAATACCCAGTTGAAGTAACACAACATACCGGTTGTCACAAAATACCCAATGAAGTAACACAACATACTAGTTGTCACAAAACACCCAGTTGAAGTAACACAACATCCTGGCTGTCACAAAATACCCAGTTGAAGTATCACGACATCCTGGCTGTCACAAAATACCCAGTTGAAGTATCACGACATAATGGTTGTCACAAAATACCCAGATGAAGTAACAAAACATACTGGTTGTCACAAAACACCCAGTTGAAGGAACACAACATACTGGTTGTCACAAAATACCCAGTTGAAGGAACAAAACATCCAGTTGAAGTAACAAAACACCCAGTTGAAGTAACAAAATACCAGTTGAAGTAACAAAATACCCAGTTGAAGTAACACAACATACCCAGTTGAAGTAACAAAACACCCAGTTGAAGTAACACAACACCCAGTTGAAGTAACACAACATCCAGTTGAAGTAACACAACACCCAGTTGAAGTAACAAAACACACAGTTGAAGTAACACAACATCCAGTTGAAGTAACACAACATCCAGTTGAAGTAACACAACATCCAGTTGAAGTAACACAACACCCAGTTGAAGTAACACAACATCCAAGGTTGATAGTTTCAAACATTTGATTCATTCTTACTTGATCCATGTCGTCAATTTTTATATTCGGAAATTAAATCTTGATGTAATATTGAGTATAAAAATAATATGTAAGCCATAAAAAAAAATTATTACCCCATTTTTTTCAACCTTTCATAAAAACTTGGGTGTTGATATTTTGGATTCAGGCTTTAAAAAAATTGACTTCAAAACACCAGTTAATAAATCAGTAAAAATATAATTAAATTTAATAATTTCAAATACGAAATCATGTTTATGGTTATTTTCACAATTCTTCAATTAAAATGATTATTTGTTGATATTAAAAAAAGCGAAGATATTAAATTTTGAATAATTAAGCAAAATAATTATCTAAGATACAAACATTTCATTGTTTCAGGTTCCAGAATGTCTCTTCACAAAATGATGTATGGCGGGGGACCGTTTTTTCGGCGGACGTTTACAAACGTGACGCCAGATGGCGTTAACTCAAACTCAAATCAAGCACAGGTAACCGATTTATATCCTCTGGAGATGTACAGTGGTAGCAGTCAATTTCCAACAGGTGGCGCTGTAAACGAGAAGGAAATGCTGGCGTTGGGATACAAGATGACTATTCCGAGGTAAAAGCAACATATTTTGTGGTAGGAAAATGTGAAAAAACAAACAAAACAGTTTCGTTGAGATTATGAGTAAAAGTGTAAAATATTGTTTAAAAGGTTTTCTTTATTTAAAAATATCATAAACAATTTCGTGATTAGTAAAGCTAACATGTGCTGTAACCTGTCGGAGACAATAGACACTAATATGACATTGATATGAATTGCTTCTGCTATTAAACTTACCATCTAATCTACAGCGTGACGTAGATAAGGAAAGCCTAGGACGTTGAACACTGGTTTTCTATTCGTAGACTTGATTTACATTATCTTCTAGCAAACTGACACATAGTTTTAAATCTCTGACTTACGTTATCTCTCCTTGATGGAACTGATACATAGTTTTAAATCTCTGACTTACGTTATCTCTCCTTGATGGAACTGATACATAGTTTTAAATCTCTGCCTTACGTTATCTCTCCTTGGTAAAACTGACACATAGTTTTAAATCTCTGCCTTACGTTGTTTCTTCTTGATGGAACTGATACATAGTTTTAAATTTCTGCCTTACGTTATTTCTCTTGATGGAACTGATACATAGTTTTAAATCTCTGCCTTACGTTATCTCTCCTTGGTGAAACTGATACATAGTTTTAAATCTCTGCCTTACGTTATTTCTTCTTGATGGAACTGATACATAGTTTTAAATTTCTGCGTTACGTTATCTCTCCTTGATGGAACTGATACATAGTTTTAAATCTCTGCCTTACGTTATTTCTTCTTGATGGAACTGATACATAGTTCTAAATCTCTGCCTTACGTTGTTTCTTCTTGATGGAACTGATACATAGTTTTAAATTTCTGCCTTACGTTATTTCTTCTTGATGGAACTGATACATAGTTCTAAATCTCTGCCTTA
>NW_013671135.1:29816-34778 GCF_000517525.1 Limulus polyphemus
ACACCTAATTCAATAAATACGATTGGTTAGTTTGTTATACTATTCCTGATTACACCTAATTCAATAAATACGATTGGTTAGTTTGTTATACTATTCCTGATTACACATAATTCAATAAATACGATTGGTTAGTTTGTTATACTATTCCTGATTACACCTAATTCAATAAAGTTTCTTACTTAAAATATTTATAGTTTTAAAGACGTAAAATATTTTTTTTTGAAACAGATAGGGGGAATGTCGGTATGGAGGTGTGATTTAAAAACACTTGGTAAACGAGATCGACATATTATAACAACTCTTACACTTTTCACGCAGAAAAAAGTGACATCGGCGCAGTACTATTTCATACACTTAAATAGATGTATTAGAAATTGTTACGTAGCTTCTGAACATCAGGCCTAGTTTTCAGGGTGCTTTACACGTAAGTTAGGAGGCGCGGGATCGAAATCCGGTTCCGAATATTCCCGTCTTTTCGGCGTTTTTTTTTTCACAGAGGCCTCTATATTACGATATATATATTATATTTGTTTTAATTCGAAGATCTGCTTTTTTTCAGTTCCTAATTTTGAACTGATAACTTAGAGGAAAGAGATGATAAAAACCCTATAACCCGAAAGCTTTCGAAAGGTGGACCTTTCTTCTTCAGGGGCAAACTGCGTATGGTGGTGTAATCGAATGAGTGATATACATAAAGGAAAGAGAGTTAGTGAACTGCATTTAACTCTTAACTCTTAGGGTTTTCCTGTCTGGTGGAATTTGACCGTCACTCTTATAACGCACCCACGGCTCCAAAATGAAAACACTTTTTTTTTTGCTCCAATAACTCGAAAGAATTCACAATCAGAGCACGCGAAGCACTTGGCCACACCGGACCAATATTCGGGATGTCGATGTCGTTGTTTTCTTAGTACAAAAGTACGCAATGGGCTATCTACGCTATGTCCACCGCGGATAATCGAACCCGTAGTCTTACCGCTAACCCACAGGGAGGCCATGAATGTCAAATATGTATTTGTTTATGACGTACACACGTATAACGAAAACAAACATTTGCACCTGATTTTGTTATTTATGGCAAAGCTACCGAGGCCACCGTTTCTAGTTTCGGACTACTGACCAGAGAGATGGCCATCAAAGTTGCTAAAGTATTGTCCAGAAGATATAATTTTATTGAAGTAGATTGTTACAATTTGTTTGACATCCATATCTATGTATTTTTCATATTTTAATTTACTCTTTCAAGCACTCAAGTAACAGTCAATCAAAAAGATTGTCTCACGACTGCCCTGGAAGTTGAAGTTAATACTGATTGGCTTATGTGTCTGCTTTAACATTTTTTAAGCTGGCGTTATATTATTTGATTTTCGAGTGTTTCGAACGGGAATCAAAGTACAAAATAAATAACAGAAAAGTAGTTCGTTTTACTTGGAACTCTCGTGCACTGGACGAATATAATACTAACGAATATATAATCGTTCATTTAGGCAGTAAACAACCGTTTATTTGATTAATAAACAACAGTTTATTTGAGTAGTAAGTAATCGTTCATTTAGGCAAGTAAACAACCGTTTATTTGATTAATAAACAACAGTTTATTTGACAAGTAAACAACCGTTTATTTGATTAATAAACAACCGTTTATTTGAGTAGTAAATCATCGTTCATTTAGGCAGTAAACAACCTTTATTTGATTAATAAGCAACAGTTTATTTG
This sequence comes from Limulus polyphemus, assembly GCF_000517525.1. Classification (NCBI taxonomy): domain Eukaryota; kingdom Metazoa; phylum Arthropoda; class Merostomata; order Xiphosura; family Limulidae; genus Limulus; species Limulus polyphemus. Next base: position 31,533 of record NW_013671135.1, read on the forward strand.
AGTAGTAAATAATCGTTCATTTAGGCAGTAAACAACCGTTTATTTGATTAATAAACAACAGTTTATTTGAGTAGTAAATAATCGTTCATTTAGGCAGTAAACAACCTTTATTTGATTAGTTAACAATAGTTTATTTGAGAAGTAAACAACCGTTTATTTGATTAATAAACAACAGTTTATTTGAGTAGTAAATAATCGTTCATTTAGGCAGTAAACAACCGTTTATTTGATTAGTAAACAACAGTTTATTTGACAAGTAAACAACCGTTTATTTGATTAGTAAACAACAGTTTATTTGATTAGTAAATAATAGTTTTTGGGGCAGTAAATATCCGTTTGTTTAGGCAATTAAAGCCGTAGAAATTGGCGACAAACCTCCACAAACATTTAATAATCCTGTTACATTAGCCCTAGCAGTCATCCTGTGTATAGAGCTGAATATGTTACATCTTAGCTTGAAAAAAGGCAGAGTCTCTATTTAGATTAAATATCTCTCTTGCTCGATAACAAAGGAATTTAACATTTGCCAAACGTGGATAAATTTTTAAAACAGCAAGAAAGGTCACGTTCGTTGTTATAGAAAGACGGATCAGTGAATATGTTTTGTCTTGAGTTACACAAAAAATGATATGTCAATAGTGATTACAATGAAAGGCACATTTCATAACTAAGACTTTGTTTGTTTGTTTTAAAGCACAAAGCTGTAGAATGGGCTATCTACGGTGTGTCCTACAACAGGGATCGAAACTCGAATTTTAACGTTATAAGCCTTCAAGCTTACCAGCGAGAACACATCAGGAGGAGTGTCAAGTTTGAAGAATGATTAAGGAATGAAAATGGAGAGAACATTTACAAGAGAGGACTACTATGCAGCATATTTTATCCCAACCAACTGTTTTCGATCTAAAGTGATTCTCCAACACTGTTACACCTGTCACACAGAAAATGGATGCCTATTTGTTTGAAATGATTTGTTTTTTTTATTAATATAATCGACTGTTGTTTTTTTAATTGTTAATGAGAAACAACAAACCAAAGAGTGCACTTTAAACTCATTAAAATAACATCTTTTTCAAAAAAAAAAAGTAAAACTGTTTATTTAATTATTACCTCCACCACCGAAGGTGACAGAGGTTATGTTTTCCCCCCTCTGTGTGTGTTTGTCAACAAGATTTCTCGAAAACGGCTGAATGGACTTGAACAAAAGTTTGTATACTTTTAGAATATGACCCAACTTAGAAGTGATTAGTTTTTTTGGAGGTTTATGGTCAAAGGTCAAGATCACAGCAATGTCACTAAAATCCCCAAAAAAATCCCTATCTGCTAACATAGGGACCAATTTTTCACACAATTTTTGCTTTATAACTCAGTCAAAAATGATTAGATCTTGATGAAACTTGGTGCATATGTGTAGAATTTTATTCCTCATTGTCCTGCCAAGAATGGTCCCATTATTAATGATAGACACATGGACACATTTTCGTATTTTGTGAGAGCTGAATATGATCAATGCTGCATGGTGGAGGTATACGCTCTACTGAGTGTCCTTTCAATTGTGCGATTGTTTTGATATATTTGAAAACAGCTTTTTTTCAAAATGCCTTCTATTATTGTTTTGCCAATAAAATGTTAAACTTTTAAGTGGAATTTGAAAATTTGTAAAGTTAAAAACTTTTCTTTAGATGTATTATAATCTTCCCTTGCTTCAGAACTGTAAAAAACCTTTTTAAGTTGTCGTTTATTTGAACACAAATGTATTTAAAGGGGACACCACAGTATTTTCCTTTGTATACTTACTAAACTTTAAGCTTTAAAATATGGTCAAACATTTTGTGTAAGTACAATGAAATTTTAATATGCCACTCACTAATCATATGAAATCAGTAAGAGGTCAAAACTGAACGGAGATTGGCTCCTACTGGACATTTCAAGTACCCATGAATGGTGGACCAAGTTTAAAAACTATCATTCATACATGCCAGCTGTTTTCGACTGCATGTGAATATAATCAATGAAAACGTTTTGGCAAAGGAGCAGAATAAGTGGGGCGGAAACCACTCGGATTTCAGGTTATATAGAAATGGTATCACATAACCAAAGTAATTGTAGTCAGTATAAGGATTCAACTTTTTTGAAACTTAATAAGAAGTACATAAAATTTACTGTCATAAACAGGTTCGTTTGGTATCTAAACTTGAAACCCTGCCATATTATATTTAAGCTTTTTTTTTATATATTATATATTTTGAGTTTTAGTTCCTATAATATCTTCTAAGAACAATTCTTTATAATTTCCTTTTTCTTTTCATGGTTGCAAAAATAATGGCCAATGTTGTTGTTTTTTTACTTGAAGGTGTTAATCTGTACAAACATTTTTTTTCCTTTGTCATTTGAAACTGCTTAACTTGTATAAACTTTTTGTACCTTGTCATTTGAAACTGTTAATATGTACAAACGTTTTCTATTTTGTCATTTGAAACTGTTAATCTGTACAAACTTTTTTATTAATTTTAATATCAATAATCTTAAACATACATAATTCCAGGTTTTATTTTTATTTTTAGGAAGTACGATAAGTTAAAGGACCATGTACTATCTCTAATTATATTTGTGTATTATATAAATTTTTTTCAACAATTATCACATTAACAAAAATGAAGCAGCAAATAAAAGTTTCATTTTAAACAATTTTCTTAACTCAAGATAAAATTGAAATATTTATCAAAAAGAAAGAAAAATATGACATTATTTTCCAAAGAATTTTATCCTTTAACAGCACCTTATCTAACACACAAACTAAATGAACCATGCCAGAGATCTCCAAATTTAGAATTGCTGGCCAGAGAGCAGAGGCAATCAGTAACCACAATCCACTGACCATGGTGCTAATTTTTCTGTTATAGCAGGATTGGCTGTTGGAGGTATAGTGCTCCTACAGCTGAAAATGTGGAATTTATTCAACAGCATGTCGTGATTCGAACTTAGAATCTTTTGATCTGTCAGATTGCAAGCTAACAATTAAGCTCAACTGATCCTTCTAGCAAGCAACTTTTTTTTGTTTCTGTTTAAAAGAAGAATGGTTGCAGACATAGTTTCTTGGATGACATTTCTATGTCTGCAACAATTTTTCCTAAGCAGAAATGTCATCCAAGAAACTTTGTCTGCAACAATTTTTCCTAAGCAGAAATGTCATCCAAGAAACTATGTCTGCAACAATTTTTCCTAAGCAGAAATGTCATCCAAGAA
>NW_013671135.1:35600-37371 GCF_000517525.1 Limulus polyphemus
TGCAGACACAGTTTCTTGGATGACATTTCTGCTTAGGAAAAATTGTTGCAGACATAGTTTCTTGGATGACATTTCTGCTTAGGAAAAATTGTTGCAGACATAGTTTCTTGGATGACATTTCTGCTTATGAAAAATTGTTGCAGACATAGTTTCTTGATTAATATTTTTCCGTTTCTTTATTTTTACTTTTTTCAGTACTTTTTCATATCTTATAATTGCATTAAAAACGTATTTTTTAAAAATTAACAATGCAAGCAAATTACTTGTGGGAGGACCGTTATTTTTTATGGTTAGAGGATCCCTAATAACATATGAGTCATACAAATAAAGTAAACAAATATGTTAATGAAATTACACGTAATTCTACTAATTACTATAGGGACTATCTCTGTATTTTAAATAGATATTTGTGAGATATTTTTAGTGTTGTTTTTTTTACTATATGGTCCCCAAAGTTGATAATTTGGTATGGTGAGATATTTGTTGGTTTGTTTCTTTTAAACGCAAAGCTACACAATAGCTTGTTAGCTATAAGTAATTTAATCACCGGAAAAGGAGAGTAAATATTTTTTGCACAAAGTTACACAATGGGAGTCTACGTTCTGTCCATCACGGAAAATCGAACCACGGGTTTTGGCTTTGTAGGTCCTAATCTAAAAATAATTCCATAATATAAATGTTGCATACGATACAGTGTTTTTAATCGCTCAGTTCTTATTTTATTGTCACCCAGTGAGTCACCGATACGTTTTCGGATTTACAACGCTAAAATCAGGGGTTCGGTTCCTCGCGGTGGACAGATAGCAGATAATCTATTGTGTGGATTTGCATTAAAAAAACAGACTTAAATGTTTCCTGAGAAATCTCATTAAAAGTCTCAATGCTAGTCTTTTATTTTATAAAAAATAAATACAAAGCTAGAAATTAAAATTACGAAAATAAAAAATTATGACGAAACTGAAACTCGGCACAAAAACAACTACAAAAAATGCCTCATTTCGTCATGAGTTTGGCCCGGAAGTTAGCGTATTTAAATGCAGATCCAAGGGTCCAAAGTTCGAGCCGCGATGCTGCTGAAGACATTCCACACTTCCAACTGGTGTTGAGTTAGAAAAATATAACAGTCAATCCGGTTATTCGGTTCAAAGAGCGGGACAGGGCTATTGTGCCTGTGGGTCATGTTGACTGCCTGCTTTCTAACTAGTCAGTAGCTTAAAATTTAGGAAGACTTGACCCGAACTCGAGGGATCTCTGACCTGGCCGCTTAGTCCACGTCCGCTCGTATTCAAAATACCATATTGTCATTCAGAACTGACACCAGAAAAACGATTATATTTTGTTCCATATAAAAGTCAAGCCGTCTCAAAACTTTTATTTTCTAAGAAGTGGGTTCCTCGTTATCAAGTTTGTTCCGTATGCAATGAAATTCACTATTTTTATCATTATTTTTTCTTTCTTAAGGTGAAGAACTGCGGGAAATAAAAAAAATTAACAGAAAAACCAAAACAAAGGAGGGAAAGTAATGTAAGGTGAGTCGAAACTAAATAATGAATTTTTAATGATGATATTCGCCAAGAGATGACACTGCATAGTAGTGAGACGTAACAACGGATTCTGGGATATTTAATATAATTGAAACTCTGTAAGCACGCTGACTTGACTATTATATTTAACCAAGACAAAAAATTAGCACATGGGTAAGACTTTCACTGTATTCATATATTGTAGCACATAGGTAAGACTTTCACTGTATTCATATATTGTAGCACAT
>NW_013671135.1:38065-43209 GCF_000517525.1 Limulus polyphemus
CATATATATATATATATATATCAACTGCCCACTGTCCACACCCATCCACAGTACGACATATATATATATATATATATCAACTGCCCACTGTCCACACCCATCCACAGTACGACATATATATATATATATATATCAACTGCCCACTGTCCACACCCATCCACAGTATGACATGTATATATCTATCAACCACCCACTGTCCACTGCTGTGTCGTGACTGTCCACACCCATACATAGTATGACATGTATATATCTATCAACCACCCACTGTCCACTGCTGTGTCGTGACTGTCCACACCCATCCATAGTATGACATGTATATATCTATCAACTGCCCACTGTCCACTGCTGTGTCGTGACTGTCCACACCCATCCATAGTATGACATGTATATATCTATCAACCACCCACTGTCCACTGCTGTGTCGTGACTGTCCACACCCATACATAGTATGACATGTATATATCTATCAACTGCCCACTGTCCACTATTCACTGTAATTGTCGGATTCGTATATTGCCCTGCTTTAAGAAACGGAATTATATTTGACATTTGAAAATTCAATAATTTTGGAATTCGTTCGTCAAATATTAACTTCGTATTAACTCAGATGACGTTACAATAATCTCATTTCCCACGTTAACTTTATTGACAATTTTTACCCATAATAGAAACTTAGGATCTAAAAGGCCAAAGTTCAAATCTGCTATGATTACACAATAGTCACAAATACGAGTCTCGCGAGGACACTAATGTCAAAGGTGAGTTCATTTGCTGGATATAAGACGCAAAAAGTAAGAGTCTTGTGAAGTAAGTTACGGAGCAGCCGAGGTCACAGTTCACATAAGATGTCTAGGATAAGAAGCCCCGAGGTCACAGTTCACATAAGATATCTAGGATAAGAAGCCACTTGCGTCACTTTAAATATATATATATTGTAAGGTATGCCCTAGTGGATAGTGCTTTGGACTCGGAGGTCACGAGTTCGAGGTTTGCTCGTGACACGCTGTTGTGTCCTTGAATAAGATACTTCACCCCAATTGTTTCAGTCTAACAAGCTGTATAGCTGAGGGTTAACCTGCGATGAACTGACATCCTGTCTAGGGTGATGTGTCGTCATTCTCGTTCGTTTGTACCATTGTAACCCAAGTTCACGACCGGCTCCTGTCTCTAGGCATGGGATGGATTTGGTTTTGAATTAGGTGTTCTTCACACACACACACAACACACATAGGTATATTGTCTGATGAGGTATGAACTAAATGCTTGGCATAAAATATACGTTTTCTACATTGATTCACCTTTGTTCACGCGAAATATTCACACAGTTTTGGAGGTAGCAGGACCAAGTTAGGCAGGTAGACTCGAGGTACCAAGAGGAGCCCAGAAGGACACCCAGGCATGACGGAAGTCTAGGAGTCGCTGCTGAGATCGAATTTTGTGTTGATCCCCAGGAAAGCTATGTTTTAAACTGTACTCATACACCCATTCATAAGCCAGCGGGAACAAACGTGGCAGAGGTAACACAGGCTAACGGGGGTCCTCTTGGGTACGGACCTCCCCTTCAGGTAGCTATGAATTAACTTGGGATACTGGAGGAGCTTGGCTTCTGTGAATCACGGGGGGGGGGGGGGGTGCGGGCTTTTAACCCAGCAGCAAAGCGTGGGGGGTTATTTATGCTAGTATATATAAATCTTACAGTGTATCTGTCACTCGGTGTCTTGCACGTACTGTAATATGAGGTAAGTTTAACTCCGTCGAAACATAAAACCCGTTTTGAATCTTATCGATTGTATGCTTGAGATACCTTTACGGTTAACAGTATGAAAAGTTTCACGAGCTTAAGAGCTCCTGCTTTCGTGTCACATCTCAGTGTATCAAAGCATTCAGTATTCATTAAGGCATCACACCGGCATTATAATTATTTCATCCTATCTTTTATATCTTTCAAAGTCCCTCCCCCCCCATGGGACAACGGTAGCTTACAACGCTAAAATCCGGGGCTCAATTCCCTGCGATGAACACGCGGGACAGCCCAATGTGGCTTTGCTCTAAAACAAGCCAAACCAATATATTTCAAAAGTTTTACAAAGTAGTTTTTATTTCAGTGCAAAAATACAAAATAGGCTATTGTACACTCCACGAGAAATCAAACCCTGAATTTTAGCATTGTAAGTCCGTAAACTTACTGCTGAGTCACTGGGGGAACTTCCAAAGTAGTAAAAAAAAAAATAGAGGTTTTGGTAGAGGAATAGAATACCTATTTCTTGTTTTGTTTTAGGCCACAGTTTGCCTGTTGTCTGATCATTGGTGGAGCCGGGCGTGGCCTAATGTGTCCATTGTTTGAGACGTGATACCACTGATCACATTACGCACTTTTAGCCATGGGCGTTTTATAAGAATTAGTCAATTTCGCTATTCGATTAAAAGTAGACGCGTAGACGGGGGGTACTACAAACGGGTTGCCCTCCCTCTGGTGTGCATTTTCTAAAGAATAGACAGCTATATCTGAATCTTGGGGGTCTCTGACCTAGCTATTCAAACCACGTGTCGTGAAACAGGTTGGAAATACGAGCTACCAAAACTCTTAAAAAAAAATCGAAAGGGTTCAATTGGAAACTCGCAAAAACAACAGCATCAAAGATTACGTTCGTTCTTTATGGCTGAAAACATCTTTTTATCATTCCAGAGAATTATTAGGTTCAGTAAACACTTTGGTAAACGTCGAGTATAACCGTCCCTAATATAGCAGTGATAGACTAGAGGGAAGGTAGCTAGTCAACACCACCCACCGCCAACTCTTGGGCTACTCTTTCACCAACGAATAGTAGGATTGACCGTCACATTATTAATGCCTCCACGACTGAAAGGGCGAGCATGTTCGGTGACGGGGATTCGAACCTGCGACCTTCAGGCCTTAGTCATCAAGTAAACGTCGAGAAAATTTGCACAAAAAGATAAAGGACGGATTACTATAGCTTTGTAATACCCGATGCTGAGAAGAATCGTTTAAATTCTATCAATGAACTCGCTTATCAACCAAAAGGTGGCTGTCACAAACAATCTTTTGTGGTGGTAGTGAACATTTTTTACCTTGACTGGTCTTCAGTAACTTGAAAGCCAGTATCTACTCTGCATAAAGAGTTAATTATCATTCATAAAGCTCCACATATATATATATATTAAATCAACAGTGAAGTAAAAGAAGCATTTTAATAATATGTGAGTCAAACAAACAAAGATGGCAGCAAAACGAATGATACGGACGAAGTAAGGTCACGTACATCATCGCTGACGTCATTATTTTCACGAAGGTTGTTTAGCTATTACTTTTTCCTGATCTGTGGCGTTTGTGATTGGTTCGTTCCTGAGCCGGTTTGGGTAGTTGTTTTTTTCTTAAATAAAGAGCTGAACTCTTTTCAGAGTCGTAAACTTGATCCCTAAGAAATAAATACTTTTAAGCCTAAAATCCTGTACACCAGTGACCTCATCTCTGGATTTCTAGGTACGTTGATGATGAGATAAGCGGTCACAAGAACCGCCCTACCAGAGTTAGGTTTTCGGTTTACTTAGGATAAATACTTGAACCAGATGATGACAAGCGATTGTGGTACACTCTCGAAACCCCGTGGCCGAGATTTTTTGATCGTAAACCTTAGAATATTGAAAATATAATCCACGTATCACATTGTTGATTCTGTTCTTATCCGGATTAGTTATCTTGAGATAATACAAATAGAGAAAAACAAACATAATCCACATATCACATTGTTGATTTTGTTCTTATCCGGATTAGAGTTATCTTGAGATAATACAAACAGAGAAAACAAACATAATCCACGTATCACATTGTTGATTTTGTTCTTATCCGGATTAGAGTTATCTTGAGATAATACAAACATAAAAAAACAAACATAATCCACGTATCACATTGTTGATTTTGTTCTAATCCGGATTAGAGTTATCTTGAGATAATACAAACATAAAAAACAAATATAATCCACGTATCACATTGTTGATTCTGTTCTTATCCGGATTAGAGTTATCTTGAGATAATACAAATAGAGAAAACAAACATAATCCACATATCACATTGTTGATTCTGTTCTTATCCGGATTAGAGTTATCTTGAGATAATACAAACAGAGAAAACAAACATAATCCACATATCACATTGTTGATTTTGTTCTTATCTGGATTAGAGTTATCGTGGGATAATACAAATAGAAAAACTATATTGAACGATCCTCCCCACAGGGCAGGCAACTAGAGGCGGTAATTTGTATTATCTAACGCGATGTTTTGGAGATGAAATAAGAGTGTGGGTTTAATTGTTTTATCCAATGCATATTCCCAACATGAGATACAGGTGTGGGTAGTAACTATATCATTGAACATGATCAATTATAATGATTATATTTCTCTACCCGAAACTGTTTATTCGAATAAAAAACTACGTTATCATGGAATCAATTATCACAATATCTCAGACATGACAGTGCGCAGTTGATAGATATATACATGTCATGCTATGGATGGGTGTGGACAGTCACGACACAGCGTCTTACCCATGTGCTACAATATATGAATCCAGTGAAAGTCTTACCCATGTGCTACAATATATGAATCCAGTGAAAGTCTTACCCATGTGCTACAATATATGAATCCAGTGAAAGTCTTACCCATGTGCTACAATATATGAATCCAATGAAAGTCTTACCCATATGCTACAATATATGAATCCAATGAAAGTCTTACCCATGTACTACAATATATGAATACAGTGAAAGTCTTACCCATATGCTACAATATATGAATCCAGTGAAAGTCTTACCCATGTACTACAATATATGAATACAGTGAAAGTCTTACCCATGTGCTACAATAAATGAATCCAATGAAAGTCTTACCCATGTGCTACAACATATGAATCCAGTGAAAGTCTTACCCATGTGCTACAATATATGAATCCAGTGAAAGTCTTACCCATGTGCTACAATATATTAATCCAGTGAAAGTCTTACCCATGTGCTACAATATATGAATCCAGTGAAAGTCTTACCCATGTGCTACAATATATTAATCCAGTGAAAGTCTTACCCATGTGCTACAATATATGAATCCAGTGAAAGTCTTACCCATGTGCT
>NW_013671135.1:43951-49418 GCF_000517525.1 Limulus polyphemus
CTAGGGTGGTTGATAGATATATACATGTCGTACTGTGGATGGGTGTGGGCAGGGGATAGATGTATACATGTAGTACTATGGATGGGTGTGGACAGTGTGCAGTTGATAGATGATTGTGGGCAGGGGATAGATGCATGCTTAAAATCGATGAAATAAGAGAGTAGATTAAAACGATGTGAATGACAAGTAACCCTGGCGGTGAGAATAATGAAACAAATCGCAGTATGAATGTGAAGATTTATACAATGAACAGCTGTAGTTTTAAGTTATTTTGTGCCAGCCTTTGTAGATATTTTTTTTTTAAAAAAGCACGTTTTTCAAGAAATACAACTGAAATCAAGAACATTGTGCCATCAGACGGGTAGAGCAAGCTCTCTACTTGGCTAATTCTCCATAGAGGGCGGTGTTGGAAGAAAGGGTGGGGGTAACCCGAGGGATACACCCGTTAGCATAAAAGGATGATAATGAGGGTGGTGTCGTAAAAGGGGTGTAACGTCGTTAGCCCACGTAACTACTTGTGTCGCCCTCTCCGTTAATTGGGAGCCATGGAATTGGGATTTTGTCCACCGAAGTGACATGAATTATTTTATACAAGGGTACCCAAGATCTCCACATGTATAGAGTAGATCTCTCTCTCTCTCTCTTTGCTTTTTTTGTTAGATAAATTTGTATATCACACGGATGCATGCTTGAGGTTCTCCTGGAACCAAGAATCCCAACTCACACAAGTGATTCCCAAGAGGTAATGGCATTCATCTACAATTGAGTGATGACAGTAGGGTAACTCAAAGTTCAGGGTAACTCAAAGTCCATTACTACTTGGGAATTACAACGTGAACTTTGATCATTTACTTGTTTTGAAATTGTTACTGAAATTCATACATTTGTTTGTTTTAGAGCAAAGCCACATTGCTGGGAATCGAACCCCATATTTTAGCGTTGTAAGTCCGTAAAATTATTGCAGCCCCATCGGGGGAACGTTTCATACAGCCCTTAGTTTTATTCAAATATATCATTGTTTGGCTTACGACTGGTAAAGAGGGCGCTGCGGTCCTTGAGGGCTTCTTCGAGGACTTTACGTGGGGCACGTGGTTTAGTTTAGGTTAGCCATCATCGACATGTTAAACTATGTTAGCCAGGGCCTATAGCAGTGTGAAACTTATAATAACTTAGGGCTACAGGTGCAGTGGTAACGTTAAACGCTGTTTCCCGTGGTCTATAAAACTTTGAAACTTATAACAGCTTATATCAAGAGGTCCTTCTGAAGAAGAACACAAAGCATATTCATCGCAACTATTGGGGTGCTATTTTATAAACAAACAGTGGGATTTAACATCATATTATAACATTCTCACGGCTGAAAGGGTGAGCTTGTTCGGCGAAGGGATTTGATCCCGCGACTAGTAGATCGCGAGTCGCGTGATCTAAGCAGCAGACCTTACGTGTACGCATTAAAACATTATTGTTTTGAAAATATATGCAAAATTTGTATATCAAGAGAGAGTCATTTTTGAAACCTTAAAAAACTCATTTTATACGTTAAAAGTTCCCTTTGGAGATCGGATGGCCGCCATCACCCCCCCCCCAAAAAAAAAAATTCCTACCTTGTAAAATATAAAGTTTTTTTTAGAGAATAAAAATAACAAGATCATACACGTTGTCATTGAGTAGTTTCACACTTGAGTGAAATTGTTAAGCCTAAAACTAGTAAAGCACAAGGAACCACTAAGACTAAATCAATATGGCCCCTTTGTTCATTGTGAATACGACAGTAATGATACTTAAAGCACTCACATTCCTCTTATTGGTGCATATGGTGTTAATAAAAGTTAATAAAAGACCTACTGTAATAGCGAATCCGAGGAATCAAGGGGTTCTGACCCCCTCTTTTCCAACGCAAAAATAAAGTCGAAGAAAACATTAACGAGAAACAAAAGGAAAAATGGAGATGCAAGTGGTAGAAATATTGGGTTTAATTGTTTTCTGGGATAGTTATACTCATATTCCTGTCTATAAATTGGGTCAGAGGAATCTGTAATGTCTAAATATGCCGACAGGGGATCAAATCTTAAGTACTCCCCTCATATTTTGCTTCCAATGCCTATATCTAGTATTGTTTCTGTACTTCTATGGAGTAAATACGAATTGATACACACAAAATAGGCCAGACATGGTCTAGTGGTTAGCATTCTGGAAAGTCAAAGGTTCGCTGCAATTCGCTGAACACGCTCTAAGCTTTCAAGTGTTGGAGCGTCATAGCCATGAACGTCAATCCCGCTGTTTTGTTAAAAGTAGTCTTGTAAGTGACAAATTTTTCTGACGTGTTGCCCCGCATATGGTCAGTAGCTGAAAATTTAAGTTGGCCACGCTTTAACCACGGTTTCTCTGACTTAACCATGTATCGCATAAGGCGTTATTTAGATTTAAAAAAATACCAAAACACACAAGTCTTTCTTCGCCAGCCAATTCTTGTTCACGATCTACAAAGTTGTTCGTGAAATCGGCCGAGGTTAAAGAAGGACAAACATAATAACGATTCGCCGCCGTAATGTGGCCACACAACATTCTTTGGAAGTCATGCCAGGCTAAGACAAGATTAATGGTTGCCTGACTTAGTGCTCGGCGAGACAAGCAAATACAAGAAATAGTAAAAATGGTCGAATCAATGACACGAAATGAAGAATATACGAAACCAGTTGACCCAATCTGAAGAACGAAACATTCGTGTTAAAAAGAAAACGCGTGAACACAATGATTAATACAATGTGTTGATGATCAAAAATGAAAAAAACTGAGCCAAAAACAGAACTACTAAATGTACCTTGAACAAAATTACCGAGATTATAATGCGCGTGTATGAGATAAATAAAGATAACATTATTTCAAGAATGAATATTTTTTTCTATTGTTATATGTAGTATTAAATAGAGCTTGTTAAATATTTTAATTACCTTATTTGTAATTTAATGATCTCAATGAGGTTTTTAATTGTTTTATTATAATGAATCAACAATAATGTTAATAACATGGTTTATATTATTATACTACGGTGTAATAAGGCTTGTCACATATTTTAATTAATATGGTGTGATAAGGCTTGTTACGTGATAAGTGATCTCGTTATAATATGGTGTGATAAGACTTGTTTGTTTGTTTGTTTTGGATTTCGCGCAAAGCTACACGAGGGATATCTGCGCTAGCCGTCCCTAATTTAGCAGTGTAAGACTAGAGGGAAGGCAGCATCACCACCCACCGCCAACTCTTCGGCTACTCTTTTACCAACGAATAATGAGATTGACCGTCACATTATAACGCCCCCACGGCTGAAAGGGCGAGCATGTTTGGTGTGAGAGGGATTCGAACCCGCGACCCGCAGATTGCGAGTCGAGCGCCCTAACCACCTGGCCATGCCGGGCGATGAGACTAGTTACCTGTTTTAATGATATCGTTATCATATGGTGTACTAAATGTATACAAGGCTAGTTACCTGCTTTAATGATATCGTTATCATATGGTGTACTAAATGCATACAAGGCTAGTTACCTGTTTTAATGATATCGTTATCATATGGCGTACTAAATGCATACAAGGCTAGTTACCTGTTTTAATGATATCGTTATCATATGGTGTACTAAATGTATACAAGGCTAGTAACGTGCTTTGATGAATGGACTCGTTATAATACGCTGTAATAAGGCTAGTTACCTGTTTTAATGATATCTTTATCATATGATGTACTAAATGCATACAAGTCTAGTTACCTGTTTTAATGATATCGTTATCATATGGTGTACTAAATGTATACAAGTCTAGTAACGTGCTTTAATGAATGGACTCGTTATAATACGCTGTAATAAGGCTAGTTACCTGTTTTAATGATATCGTTATCATATGGTGTACTAAATGTATACAAGGCTAGTAACGTGCTTTAATGAATGGACTCGTTATAATACGCTGTAATAAGGCTAGTTACCTGTCTAATATATCAGTTCAAGCCTTATAAAATATTGGAGAAATATAAACCGCTAAAAATTACCTGTATTGTCAATATATACACAGGAATAGATTTGTTTGTTTGTTTGTAATTACGCACAAAGCTACACAATGGGCTATCTGTGCTCTGCCCACCACGGGTATCGAAACCCGGTTTCCAGCGTTGTAAGTCCGCAGACATGCCGCTGTGCCACTGAGGGGGAGGGGGGCACAAGAATAGAAGAATCACAAATATGACAATAAAGATGCTTACTTACAGCTGAATAATGTCTTTAATTACAATTAAACACCATCTTTTATCCAATTCAGCAATGTTTCTACGTACGGTTAAATACCTTATTTATTTGCAAATACAAGTTACAACAATCTTCTGGGCCTATCATTAAAGCGTAAATAGTCGTTCGGTTTCTCTAGTAATTCGAGCCTGTCTACCAAATTTCACTAAAATCCGTTCATCTGGTTAGAAACATTGTTTGGGAACGAAGACAACAACAACACACACACACACATTGTTGTTAGGCCCAAATATGGCAACATTCTTATTGATAGAATTAAGTGAGGTCATTAATCCTCACAGCCATATATGGTAAGGCATTGTCAAATATTAATATTAACCTCCAATCAGAGCAGCATGTCGACGTGGATCAAAACTAAAAAAATGGGCGTGGTAATGTGTTTATCTGGTTAAATACACTTTTTAACGTACGTACTTATTGATATTAGAATGCATTGTTTAATCAGTTGAGTAACCTCGCTCTTAACGATATTTTCGGCCATAAATCCAATAATATCTCACAAGGTCTGGCCAACTTAGAAGATTGTTTGTCCCGAATTCATATAATTTGCTAATCATGCCAAAAATCTCTATACTAAAAGTAATAAAAATAAAATCAGACATATTAAACATTCTAGTCAGTACTGTTAATAAAAGCACCATTAAAGAAATAACAGAGAGTGTACTTTACTTACAGAACTCACAAACAATAGTTGTTAGCCTCAAATGCTGTCGTATGTTCTATTTTTGTTCAACACGTAACATCAGTATAACCAGGCATAAGCAAAATTTTTCACAATTCGCGCTAAAAGTACTGTGACCAATGAAAAACCTATTAAACAGCTCCGAGAGTGCAATCGTGACCAATGAAAACCTATTAAACAGCTCCGACAGTGGAATCGTGACCAATGAAAACCTATTAAACAGCTCCGACAGTGGAATCGTGACCAATGAAAACCTATTAAACAGCTCCGACAGTGGAATCGTGTCCAATGAAAACCTATTAAACAGCTCCGACAGTGGAATCGTGACCAATGAAAACCTTTTAAACAGCTCCGACAGTGGAATCGTGACCAGTGAAAACCTATTAAACAGCTCCGACAGTGGAATCGTGACCAATGAAAACCTATTAAACAGCTCCGACAGTGGAATCGTGACCAGTGAAAACCTTTTAAACAGCTCCGACAGTGGAATCGTGAC
>NW_013671135.1:50284-57934 GCF_000517525.1 Limulus polyphemus
TGACCGCTTTAAACCAGTATTGAATATTTCTGTTTGTTTGTTTGTTTTTGAATTTCGAGCAAAGCTACACGAGGGCTATCTGCGCTAGCCGTCCCTAATTTAGCGGTGTAAGATTAGAGGGAAGGCAGCTAGTCATCACCACCCACCGCCAACTCTTGGGCTACTCTTTTACCAACGAATAGTGGGATTGACCGTTACATTATAACGCCCCCACGGCTGAAAGGGCGAGCATGTTTGGTGGGATGCGGATTCGAACCCGCGACCCTCAGATTGTGAGTCGAGCGCCTTATCCACCTGGCCATGCCGGGCACACAACTTAAGAGGAGTCTGATATCTCAGATAAATTGCTAGACACGTTAACGTTTAGGTGTGGAATCAAGTAGCAGGTTTATTTGTAGTTAAGCACAAAGCTACACAATGGGTTATCTGTGTTGTATCTAAGCCTAATTTCTAGCGTTATAAGTTCACAGACTTACCACTGTGTCACTGGAGGGCGTCAAGTAGCAGAATAATACCATTGCTACAGCCATAAAAACTAATATTTGTGAAGATATATAACAATGAATGAAATCAATATTTAAATCGTACAGTAAATAGCTAGAATATTGGTACTGTAATTAAAATGTAACAATGATAAGCATATTAAGCATTATAAGGGTTTTGTGTAACACAACTAATCTGACTTTAACTTAACTTTAACTTGTTTTCAAGATTAAATATATATTTACAATTAAAAAAGTAGGTAATTTTCTCAGCTAAGTAGACGCTGGCTTTGGTCGCTAGGTGCTTGCGTTGCAAGTGCTTAGTCCAGCGTTCGCTACTGCACGTGGCGTACTTACTTTTTTGGAGTTGCTTTCCTTAGCGGTGAATATGAAATATGATTTATTTTGAAAGCTCTTTTAAAGCAAATTTTATGTTTTTTACAACAAACCTTTGCAAAAGTGTGCATATTAAACGTTCCTTTCCACATTCATACCACCAAGAAAAATAATACTAGCAGTTTTCTTTTATTGCTGAACAAAAATTGGGGTATTGAAAATTTTGAAATTAACTTAGTTCTGAAATCAAAGTAGGCAAAGCTGGTGAATGACATTTTGCAGACCTGTTCTAGAATAACATAATGATCAGGATAAAGCAAAACATTTGCTATTTTTAATTCTGAAGAAAAATAATAACCGGGCATATTTTGTGCATAATGAACAAACTATGTAAGCAGAAAAGAACTATAGTAGTTTTGTTTCTGCCTCCATTTTATTTTGGCTACAAAACTAGCATTTTATTTGATAATAAGACATAGAAAGAGAAGTACAGTCGTAAATATGACAAATAAAGTAATTAGAAAAAATGAGTGTAGCCTAACAATCACCCATAAACATTTCAGAAAAGTTTCTGCAAAATTCTTTGTACCCCTTAATACTTCCGTTTGCCACACGCCAGATACCGCCAACCAACTTTCAATGGGTTATATGTTCTTGTATTGTTTAAAATTCTCAATCAGTGTGAATTGTATTGTTTAAAACTCTCAACCAGTGTGAATTGTATTGTTTAAAATTCCGATCGTGGTTCCTACTTTAACTGCAATGGGCTGCTTTGTCCTCGAGTTACTTCTTTTAGCAGGCTCTTTAACGTTCTTCATTACCTCCGATATGCGACTGGTTGCCAGTTATGGACTAGCCTGATTTTTACTGCTGGAAGCACAACTTTCTTTCTTTACCGAAATAGTTCAACCTTACTGACGTTCTTTTCTTCAAAACCTTAAAATTACTTGTCTTCTATGCCTTCATAATTAAGTAAAAGAATAACTGTTAGTCAGAAATCCTGCAAAATAACTTTTTCAGAAGAAACCAGTTTGAAGCGCTAATTGCACTTGGAAAATTGCCAAATTCCTACTGAATTAGAACAAGATGTTCAAATAATTTAAAGCTATGTAGTGACAGGTCACAAGGATGGCCAGCAGCAAGTGGATTAAACATCCTTCTTTTAATCAAACATGAAATATATTATGTATTATTTAAGATTTGTAAGTTCTCACGTTATTCCAACATGTGTCACAATTTTATTCAAATTTGCAAAAAAAATTAGTACACTTATTTCTTGATGTTTTTATCGATTTTCGTTTGTGTTTTGTTTGTTGTGAAGCGCAAAGCTACACACAATGAACTATCTGTACTCTGCCCACCACGGGTATTAAAACCCGAATTTAGGGTCGTAGGCCTGTAGACTTACCGCTAAGGCAATGGGAGAGGGGGAGGGTATTGAAATTAAGAATTTTCTGATTGGATTTCTGAGGCTTAGACTTGCATACTTGTATACATTGAACCACGTATGTCAAATGTTTTATCTATTTTAGCCTAAAGTAAAGGTAATACAGTTGTGAATTTGAATATGATGAAATGGTCAAGTGGTCATGTTACTTCCACGTGAAAAACGTTTTTTGTTATTGGTTTTTTTTTTTTTTTTTTTATTTTTTTTTTGCTAATTTGTAGTTTTTTCTGATTTCATTCTCAGATTTTTCTGGCCCGGCATGGACAAGTGGATAAGGCGCTCGACTCGCAATCTGAGTCCTACCAAACATGCTCGTCCCTTTTAGCCGTGGGGGCGTTATAATGTTACGGTCAATCCCACTATTCATTGGTAAAAGAGTAGCCCAAGAGTTGGCGGTGGGTGGTGATGACCAGCTGCCTTCCCTCTAGTCTTATACTGCTAAATTAGGGACGGCTAGCGCAGATAGCCCTCGTGTAGCTTTGCGCGAAATTCAAAAACAAACAGATTTTTCTGTAATATTTGTTAAAACATCCATTTTATATTAAGATTTTGATTTGATTTAAATTTCGCGCTAAGCTACTCGAGGGGGCTATCTGCGCTAACCGCCCACAATTTAGCAGTGACAGACTAAAGGGAAGACAGCTAGTCAACAACACCCAACGCCAACTAATCTGCTACTTTAATCGAACAGTGGAATTTGAACGTGACTTTCGTAACGCATCCACGATCCAAAAAAGTGCGAAGCGCGATATATTATATATATATATATATATATTTTTTGCAGACGCGAAACTCAGTAACTCGGATTCACAGTTCGACACGTTAAACACTGGACCGCTCTCGGCCCCCAAACGATCTGAGCTCGTATTCTTCTGGGTAGAGCGTGTTATATTGAGACAACATCAACAAGTTCTTACTACTCTTCTGCCACCCACTCCCACCCCCGTGGCTCAGCGGTTAGCTTTAGGGTTTAAAACGCTAAGTTTGGGATTCTGCGAAAACCATGGCGCAACTAGCCAGTTGTGAAGATCAGCTTTGAGCTTAAAATAAGCTCTTCTCCTGCACCAAGCTGTTTGCTCTAGATACAAAACTTGTTAGCACTCGTTGTGTTACTGTGAAACGCTTTACCTAGAAGACGTTAGCCGAAACGTTGGCAAAATACTCGGTTTGTCTGGAGATCAAGTCGTTTTTATTTTTATAATCAGTCTGGCGTGACTTATTGATAAGCGTGCTCAGACTGTGCATCCATTAAGTCATGCTTTGAGTCTAGTTTCTGCAAAAAAAAGCAAAAAATAAAAAATAAACAAACAAAAAACAAAATGCCAGCAGGTGAGCTTGGAGAGCAACGGTTAAATCCCGTTACTTGGTCAGACAAGAAAAGCCCAAGAGTTAGCGATAGGTGTCGCTGACTAACTGTCTTCCCTTTAGTCTGTTAGTTCAAAATTAGGGTAGATAGCCCTTGTACAACTTTGCGCTAAAATTCTAAAAACGTTTAGTCACAATTACAATTCCTTAATGTAGGGCCTTGGCATGGCCTGGTGGTGAGGGCGCTCGACTCACAATCCCGGGTTCATATCCCCGTCACCAAACATGCTCGCCATTTTCGTCGTGGTGACGTTATAATGTGATGGTAAATCCCACTATTCGTTGGTAAAATGAGTAGCCCAAGAGTTGGGAAGCTGCCTTCTCTCTAGTCCATCATTGCTAAATTAGGGATGACTAGCACAGAAAGCCTGCGAGAATCTACGCTTGAAATTCAACAAACAACAAGAACAAAATTCAAAATGCGCTACTTGTACAACATTCTCTACGTTAGTTGATGGAATCTCCGATAGCACGTGCTCAGAGTTTGACGTTATTAAGATGAAGTGTCAAACCTCAGTCACATTCAACTCGACAACCATCTAAGTAAGCAAAACTGAAACGAGATGTCGTAGACTAGTTTTTCATGGATAACTAACGCTTTGATAAGTGATATTTGGATTGGGTTTCTCTCTAATTGCTTGTGTGACACGATGCACGAAATGACCTGCCAGTTGATACCAATAGATGGCAGCACAGATAAAATCGGTTTGTTTCTTTCAATCGCCGAACTACACAATGGATTATCTGCGCTAACCATCGATAGTAATCGAACCCCCGAGTTTTAGTTTTATAAGCTCTCGAGCTTATGGCGAACTACCGATGTATAGATAAAATCGGATCGCTTCAGAAATGAAAAACAAAAATAATTATTATATTTTTTTTATATCACGAACATATGCTGTGAAAGGGAGACTTGGGATTTTAGGTTAAACTCTTTCGGTTTCACTTGTACAGCAGAACGATGTTCACAAAAAAGCAGCAGAATACAAAGCATTGAAATAGAGCAGTTTTGTTTGTGTTCTACGCATTCTTTGTCTGTTCGTTGAATTTCGCGCACAGCTACTCGAGGGCTACCTGCGTTAGCTGTCCCTTTAGAAGTGATAGAATAGAGGGAAGGCAGCTAGTTAATACCCCCACCTTGTTAATATCCAAACTCTTGTGAGGCCGAATAGTGGGGTTTGACTGTCGCTCCTATAACGCACCGATTGCCCCAAAGTGCAAATTGCGTTTTTTTTTTGTTTTGTTTTTTTGTGGTAAATGGGCGCGAACAGATCGCAGTCTGGCACAATAACTATTGGGTTTCTCTTGGCCCACACGTTCTTTAGCAAAAATAAAGTAAAACTCCAAAATGCCATTCTATCTACTTACTGACATGATGAGAAACGTATGTGGTACATTATTCTAGACATGGTCAAAACGATCAAGTCAAAGACCGCTAGGTTGAAGTATGGCTATCTCTAGGTTGAATTACGACTGTTGACCATAAGGTGAGCAGCCAGTACGGCTACTCTTTACCAGATAGCAAGTCGCACTAAAAACAAAATACTGGCGTATTGATAAAGGTAAGCTTTCATTGTTATTCTCTTTGAAAATACACAAATCTTTTACACTAGTCTTTCCGAAGTACTGACCTCTCTACTTAATGTCATAGAAACTGATTGATTTTTGGTATTATTTTGTCAACTTACAGTCTCTTCTGTCTGTTTTAGAGTAAACCCATATTGGGCTATCTGCTGTGGACCGCAAGGAGTCGAACCCTAGATTTTAACCCGTAGACTTACCGTTGTCCCACTTGGGGACAACTTACAGTCACTACTGCAGACCTGTCTATTACGTCACAATATGTATCTTTATCATTTTTATAAAGAAATCGGACACTAGCTACTCAGAGATTAAGTACCCTACCTACTAAAGCTTCAGTACTAACAACATTCCAAACATTAGCTACTCAGAGATTCAATACCCTACCTACTAAAGCTTCAGTACTAACAACATTCCAGACACTAGCTACTCAGAGATTCAATACCCTACCTACTAAAGCTTCAGTACTAACAACATTCCAAACATTAGCTACTCAGAGATTCAATACCCTACCTACTAAAGCTTCAGTACTAACAACATTCCAGACACTAGCTACTCAGAGGCTCATTACCCTACCTACTAAAGCTTCAGTACTAACAACATTCCAAACACTAGCTACTCAGAGGTTCAATACCCTACCTACTAAAGCTTCAGTACTAACAACATTCCAAACACTAGCTACTCAGAGGTTCAATACCCTACCTACTAAAGCTTCAGTACTAACAACATTCCAAACACTAGCCACTCAGAGGTTCAATACCCTACCTACTAAAGCTTCAGTACTAACAACATTCCAAACATTAGCTACTCAGAGATTCAATACCATACCTACTATTTACATACCTGTTATTTATTAGAACCTGAAAATGGATCTATTTCAGTGTTTGTTTTATTTAGTCTGCGAAAAATAATAGCTGTTTTATATATATAATAATAATAACAATAATCTGAACTGCTTTGTTACTGAGTCTATTACTCTATTACATAAATGAAATAGGAAATACTTTATCTGTCTCTTGTCGTACCACAAAACAATGTAATGTTTTCGTGATTGATGTGATGGACGAAACACAAACAAACAACGAGACAGTTAAGACGAGAACAATTTAATTTTGATTAGTTTTACTTGCGAAAATATCTGACATATGTGACTCTTTTGATAAACAAACAAAAACAGAGACTTTGAATTAAATCTTCACAGTGACTTAATCTGGCCACGACAAAAAAAAAAAACAA
Organism: Limulus polyphemus; assembly: GCF_000517525.1. NCBI lineage: Eukaryota > Metazoa > Arthropoda > Merostomata > Xiphosura > Limulidae > Limulus > Limulus polyphemus. The sequence continues at coordinate 56,732 of NW_013671135.1, forward strand.
CAACAACACAAAAATCTTTGACATTGAAATATAGCCTGATAAAGTATATTCAAACAAACCGGGTTTTCATAGATGTCGGCCGATTTATCAATACAGATCATGTTCCTCTTTGAAGAAGAAAATACGCGTATTCTTTACAAACCAGACTATCACTAGCCCAGTTACTTGTTTTCACAAGGGTCATGTTACTTTTACGTTGTTGTTCCAAACGCTCAAACAAATAAATCGTATTCGGTAACAGAGGGTAGAATAAAACTTTAACAGCATATATATCAGATTATTTTAGAAATCAACACTATATATTGATGGTTTTAGAAATTTGAACATCAAGGGAATTAGTTTATTGTAATAATCAACAATATAATGGTGTTTACAATACTTCTAACGTCAGGTGTAAGGTTATTTCAAGAATCAACAATATAATGATGGGTTACAATACTTCAACATCAGGAGTGTTAAATTATTTCAAGAATCAACAATATAATGATGGGTTACAATACTTCAACATCAGGGTGTTAGATTATTTCAAGAATCATCAATATAATGATGTTTACAATACTTCTAACATCAGGGTGTAAGGTTATTGTAATAATCAACAATATAATGGTGTTTACAATACTTCTAACATCAGGGTGTAAGGTTATTTCAAGAATCAACAATATAATGATGGGTTACAATACTTCAACATCAGGAGTGTTAAATTGTGTCAAGAATCAACAATATAATGATGGTTTACAATACTTCTAACATCAAGATGTTAGGTTATTTTAATAATAAACAATATAATGGTGTTTACAATACTTCTAACATCAGGGTTTGTTGATTCTTGAAATAACCTTACTATAATGATGGTTTACAATACTTCTAACATCAAGACATTATATTGTTTATTATTAAAATAACCTAACAATGTTTACAATACTTCTAACATCAATGTGTTAGGTTATTTTAATAATAAGCAATATAATGGTGTTTACAATACTTCTAACATCAGGGTGTTAGGTTATTTCAAGATTCAACAATATGATGAACATCAGGGGGTGTTAGGTTATTTTAATAATAAACAATATAATGATAGTTTACAATACTTCTAAGATCAGGGTACTAGGTTATTTTAATAATAAACAATATAATGATGGGTTACAATACTTCTAACATCAGGGTGTTAGGTTATTTCAAGATTCAACAATATGATGAACATCA
>NW_013671135.1:58934-59222 GCF_000517525.1 Limulus polyphemus
CGTAGAAGATACTAGGCAACAGCTTACAACATGAAGAAGATACTAGGCAACAGCTTACAACATGAAGAAGATACTAGGCAACAGCTTACAACATGGAAGAAGATACTAGGCAACAGCTTGCAAAACGTAGAGGACACTAGGCAACAGCTTACAACATGTAGAAGATACTGGGCAACAGTTTACAACATGAAGAAGATACTAAGCAATAGCTTGCAAAACGTAGAAGATACTAGGCAACAGCTAGGAACATGTAGAAGACACTAGGCAACAGCTTGCAACATGAAGAAG
>NW_013671135.1:60056-67195 GCF_000517525.1 Limulus polyphemus
ATAATAAACAATATAATGATAGTTTACAATACTTCTAAGATCAGGGTACTAGGTTATTTTAATAATAAACAATATAATGATAGTTTACAATACTTCTAAGATCAGGGTACTAGGTTATTTTAATAATAAACAATATAATGATAGTTTACAATACTTCTAAGATCAGGGTACTAGGTTATTTTAATAATAAACAATATAATGATGGGTTACAATACTTCTAACATCAGGGTGTTAGGTTATTTCAAGATTCAACAATATGATGAACATCAGGGGGTGTTAGATTATTTTAATAATAAACAATATAATGATAGTTTACAATACTTCTAAGATCAATGTGTTAGGTTATTTTAATAATAAACAATATAATGATGGTTTACAATACTTCTAACATCAATGTGTTAGGTTATTTTAATAATAAACAATATAATGATGGTTTACAATACTTCTAAGATCAGGGTACTAGGTTATTTTAATAATAAACAATATAATGATGGTTTACAATACTTCTAAGATCAGGGTACTAGGTTATTTTTAGAATCATTATTATGATGGTTTACAAAACTTTAACAACTAGACTACAATTTTATTTTAAAATACAGTTTTTACAAAACTTCAAGAACAGAAGATCAGGTTATAAAAAATTAGTAATACTTACGAAACTTCAACAACTGACAAACAAGGTTATTTGAATGTCGATAATACAGTGACTTATCAGCAGCTGAGGTAGGATGTTATTTTAAAATCGGTAATGTACTTAACAAAATTCAAAAACTGAAAAGCATTTGTACTTCGACTATTTAATTGGGTATTAAATCACCTTTGGTAAGACATGAAGAAGATACTAGGCAACAGCTTACAACATGAAGAAGACACTAGGCAACAGCTTGCAAAACGTAGAAGACACTAGGCAACAGCTTGCAACATGAAGAAGATACTAGTCAACAGCTTGCAACATGAAGAAGACACTAGTCAACAGCTTGGAACATGTAGAAGACACTAGTCAACAGCTTGGAACATGTAGAAGATACTGGGCAACAGTTTACAACATGAAGAAGATACTGGGCAACAGCTTGCAACATGTAGAAGATACTAGGCAACAGCTTGCAACATGTAGAAGATACTAGGCAACAGCTTGCAACATGAAGAAGACACTAGGCAACAGTTTACAACATGAAGAAGATACTGGGCAACAGCTTGCAACATGAAGAAGATACTAGTCAACAGCTTGCAACATGAAGAAGACACTAGTCAACAGTTTGGAACATGTAGAAGATACTGGGCAACAGTTTACAACATGAAGAAGATACTAGGCAACAGCTTGCAACACGTAGAAGATACTAGGCAACAGCTTACAACATGAAGAAGATACTAGGCAACAGCTTGCAACATGTAGAAGGTACTCGGAAATGTTGGGCTGAATGGTATAAATGTGGCATGGGCCTCACCTTCCACTAGTTTAAGCCGTAGCACATAATTCATTTGTCCTACCTATAGGTACTCTATGAGCGTCAATAAACAACACGAACGTTTGACATCCGCTTCACGACATTAAGCTAGATCTTGGGGAAGGTTTGTTTGTTTTTGAATTTAGCGCAAAGCTACACGAGGGCTATCTGCGCTAGCCGTCCCTAATTTAGCAGTGTAAGACTAGAGGGAAGGCACCTAGTCATCACCACCCACCGCAAACTCTTGGGCTACTCTTTTACCAACGAATAGTGGGATTGACCGTCACATTATAACGCCCCCACGGCTGAAAGGACGAGCATGTTTGGTGTGACGGGGATACGAACCCGCGACTCTCAGATTGCGAGTCGAGCACCCTAACCTCCTGGCCAGGGCTTTAGGAAGGGACGGACAGGTTGTACACCAAAGTTTAACTACCAAGTTTCATTGTAATTTCTTCTACCAATTCCTCACAACACCATAAATACAAACAGAGAAACCTTGCTATGTAGATGCAAATCGTAGGGAAACTGAAGAACGATGTTGACTGTCCTTTTTTTGCCACAGTTGAAAAGGGCGGAGTGTGTTCACATCGCGAGCTCGAACCTTGGACTTTCCAATCCACAACAGGTACGCTAACCACTAGGCCTCGTCAGCAAGAGACCTTAGGTGTCTGAAAATAAACGGACTTCCACTGTTTTGATGGTCCAAACAAACGTAAATCTAATTAAAAAAATATATATATTTCGAATCTTTCAGTCATCAACAGTTTTGGTTGTTGTTATTCTTGTTGAAACCGGTACGGGGATGATAAAAATGATTATCAGCGCTATGTTGAACATTTCCATAACAAACAAGGAGTAAAACTAATGTTATTGCGTGGTGTTTTATCAAATTGATTGACGTTTGTCAGGTTTTTCCAAGACGTATCACTTATCTGATTAAAGCTCATCAATATATTGGATTCATGTAACACTTACAAGGCAACATCTACTTTTGTTGTTGTTGACTGACGTTTTTCAGCTTCCACGTGGCATTGCTTTAGTTCTGGAATTCAAATATTATTTATATATGTTTTTTAGATTACTCTTATAATTTACACTGTGAGAACTTAGTTGATTGCAAAAGCAAAACTACCTTAAAAACGTGTTGTTGTTTGTTGTTGTTGTTGTTGTTTTTTTTTTAAGTCCAATTTAGTAAAGTAACCGCATTCTGTAAATAAAATGTCAAATGTTTTATTTATGTTTGTCTTCGGAGGAAAGAACGAAGCTCAGTTTAAATATCAAGATTTTTTAAACATTGAGTGAAGTGTGGTTAGTCTGAACACTATTCCAATGTGCGGGCCAGGCGTGGCCAAAGGTTAGTGTGTCGGACTGTGAATCTGCGAATCCAATCTTCGCATTCCGTTACTGAAACAAAAAAATCGCGTTTTGCACGTTAGGTCTGTGGGTGCGTCATAACAGTGATAGTCAAGTCCCATTATTCGGTCAGACATGAGTGGGTCAAGAGTTGGCGGAGGTTGCTATTGATTAGTTGCCTTCCCTTCTAGTCTATCACGTCAAAATTAATGACAGCTAATGTAATTAGTCCTTGAATAACGTTTTCGTAAATAGACGAAAACTAACATCCCAACGCATACGGTTAACCTGACGTTTTCGAGTAAGTATGGCCTGATGGTTAGGGGGCGCTCGACTCGCAATCTGCAGTTGCGGGGTCGAAAATTGTTACTGAACATACTCGTTTTTTTCGACCGTGGGGGTGTTATATTGTTATGGTTAATTCCACTATTCAAGCCCCCCCCCCCACGTGGCACAGCGGTATGTCTGCGGACTTACAACGCTAGAAACCGGGTTTCGATACCAGTGGTGGGCAGAGCACAGATGGCCCTTTGTGCTTTACTTCAAACAAACAAACAATCCACTATTCAATGGGTGGTGTTCACTACCTACCTTTCCTCTAGTCTATCACTTCAAAATTTGGGACGGCTAGAGCATGTAGCCCTCTAGTAGCTTTGCGCGAAATTAAAAAAAAACAATCGATTTAGTTTCAAATTCACATTTCTATTACTGTTACCTAAATTTGGGTAAGTTAAGAGAAAAGTGCATGCGCACACCAGACATTTTGGGTGTTAAGTTTGTCGGTCTGACTTACCCGCTAAGGAATGTGATAAAGCCACATTTTTAGATGGCGCTTGCGCACCTGTCACATAATCTTAAAATAATATGCATGGGTGTTGCTACGTAATTACAGTAAGGCCTAACTTATAAATACTTTAGATGGCGTATACTGTAATCTCGAATAAATATCTTAAAAATACAAGTAAAGATTATTTAAATTCAAACATTTATAACAAGTATTAATTTCTTTATTTAATATCTTATTTTTTAAAATTATTTAAAAAGCTGGTGAGCTAACATCCCCAGCGCCACATCTAATTACGCTCATACGTATGGTGATAATTCGAAACAAAATCTTATCGAGAATGTGCAGTCCCAAAGTTCAAGTTGTACTACCAGTTATTAGTAGAAAAAACAACAAACAAACCTTTTTTTTTCTAAATTAAGGTTATGATAAATAACAACAAGCTGAATGCGTCTGGAACATTAGGCTAACAGAGATAAGGTTCTCGTTGAATCACGTCTGGCCTCATTACTTCCCAAACGAATTTACAGAACATTTGACTCTCCGACATGGCCGAGTAGTCCATGAGTCGTATAAAATAACATTAAGGTCATGAGCGCCCGCAGGAAGAGGCAAGGAGGGGGTCAACAGACCCCCCTCCTGGATTTTCAGAAAATAACAAATAAATTACTAGATCTGTAAAATTATTCTTCTATGTTATGGGAAAATCATGAAGTATTTGTATTTCGATTTCATAATTTTTTCAGACTTGAGTTACTTGACTCCCTCCCTCCCTATTTTTTTTTTCAGCGGGTGCCCTTGATTAAGGTTGATAAAACAAGATACTAAAGACTTGGGAATAATCATGATTAAACTTTGTGCATCGTTTTTAGTTCGTCTGCGATTACCTATTTTGTTTAAATATAACATAAAGGGAAGACAAAAAAACTTACCGATTTTCTTAAAATAAAATTGTTATTTTAATGTTCTGATCAAATGGATAGTGGCACATCGATGTATACACCTTCCACATGCGATAATCGTGCAGCGGCACATTTCGCGACTTTATACCGACGATTTTTTAAGTAACATTCACGAAACGGTGCGAGAAGCCACAAATCATTGGTGACAAGACATTAGTCTGTCGTAACAAACAGAAAATACAGGCAGATGCCACTGAAAGTATCAAGGACGATGAGCACCGACGGCGTTCTTTATCACAAAAAAAAAACGATGGGGACTTCTTAACTTTAGGGATGAGACTGTTGAAGGATAGGCAGTTCTACAACTCTATAAAGTGATATAGCCAGCTTTAACAGGCAATAAAGTATTATATGGTTTTTCTTAGAGTTGGTACCCCCCAACCTGGGTGGCGCCACTAGACCCAGGCTAATATTTAAGATTACATCAAAATGTTTTTTTTGTTTTGTTTTTTATATTGAATTTTTATTTTTCAGAACAGCGTGATTAGAGTAGATATCATTTTCAAAATAAAAATACTACTTTAGTTTTCATATAATGGTGTAAGAAGTTAAACGAACGTTAAATCTACGACGGTGTTCGAAGTTAACACTTGTGTTTACTTGTTCCGTACGTAAAACGCAGCCTGTTATTTCTTTAATATTAACAGCATTGGTTAGATTGTTTAATATATCTAGTTTTACTGTTTCTAATGTATTATTATTATATTTTTATCATTGAAATTATTTTGCAATATTAACCTAGTGTGTGAATTTAGTACTAATCTAAATTCCTTAAGCTGGCCGAACATGAGATGTTATTGGGTTTACGGCCGAAAATATCGTTAACAGTGACGAAACAATGGAATCTAATAATTAAGAACGTAAGAAGAGTATTGTTAATTAGTTATACTCATTACCGGATTGGTTGTTAGTCTTAATATAAGTAGCTAGCTTGCTTTGATCAGAATTTAATACTGATAGAGCATTGAATGTTTTTTTAAACAAATCAAATACTCAGAAAGACAATTAGTGAGATTCTTTTTTAAATATTTTTCCCAAACTGTAGGGTTTATATATAAAAATATGTCACCTCCTCCCATCTATCAGCTGCCCAAAACTGTAGGTTTTATATGAAAAAAAAAAAATGTCACCTCCTCCCATCTATCAGCTGTTCATCAAGTTTCGTTTTATTTATCTGAAAAAATATAAAAGCCCCCTTTACCCGAAAGAAGAGACAAATATTTATAGCTCAGCTGATAGATGGGAGGAGGTGACATATTTTTATATATAAACCCTACAGTTTTGGGCAGCTGATAGATGAGAGGAGGTGACATTTTTTTTTAAAACCTACAGTTTTGGGCAGTTGATAGATTGGAGGAGGTGACATATTTTTTTTATAAACACTACAGTTTTGGGTAGCTGATAGATGGGAGGAGGTGACATATTTTTTTTTATAAAACCTACAGTTTTGGGTAGCTGATAGATTGGAGGAGGTGACATATTTTTATTTATAAAACCTACAGTTTTGGGCATCTTTTGGTTTAGAAATTGCCGATTGAAATATAATCTGACAATTATTTGCTCGTCCGAATTTTTAAAAAAATTATGCCTGAAGATGTTATAGATGTTCAAGCGACTTGGGAATTTTGTCTTCTGGCCTGAAATGTCTTGTTTTAAAAGAGTTTCGGTAGAACGGGTTGCATTTGATATCTTTGTATTTATACGTAGCACCTGTCTGAAGTGTAGGAGTTAGAGACGTTTCGGTTTCTTTGGTAATGAAGGCCTCGTTACAGACACCGAAATGTCGTCTCCTCATCAACCCCCAGGTCAATGCTGTCGATAAAACTTCAAATACAGGCAACAACACAAAAACCGAAACTTCGTTTGCTGATACACTCCATGCTAATGTTGTCTATAAAAACTTCAGATCCGGGGCTCAATAAAGACACTGAAACGTCAAACACTTCTACACGTCAGAGAAAACGAAACGTTTTATCCTCCTTCATTCCAGATCGATGCTGTGACTAAAATATTCCAATTCATCGTGGAGCGCAATTTGAAGATGTAAGTTTTTATGTCGAAGTCTTGAATTACACATATGATACCTATTAACGTCATTCTCGATAGTTGTGAAGCCTAATGACGTAGCAAACGACACCTTCGTCCTCGCTCTTGTGTGTGTTACAATACGGTAAGGGCACTAATCATTATTACTATTACTTGTCGATAGCTCTCTTGAAGTGAGATTTAAAGAGGACTGAGCGAAATAATGGTACATCACTCTTTTCGGAGTAACTTTAAGAGAAATAAGTTTGGAAACTTAGTTCACAGTCAACGTCTAATTTACTGTAATCTTGGTAAGTGTCAAAAAGCCTCCCAGTGGGTTAGTGATGTAAATTCCTCGACTTACCGTGCTCAAATTTGCGGTTAGATTCCCCGCGGTGGACAGAGCATAGATAATAGATTGGAACAGAAAATAAAATTAAAGAAGAGAAAAAGTGATGTTAAATCTATATACTACTAAAACTCTGAGATTGTCTGTTTGCTTGTCTGTAATTAAATACAGCAAAAACGGCACACAATAGCGCCATATTTCTAATAAAATGAGAATAG
>NW_013671135.1:67892-70138 GCF_000517525.1 Limulus polyphemus
CAAGCACAGTTAAAACTGAACGCCAGTCGTAATTATATAACCTGGGCAGTGCTTGTTAAAGTCATTATGACTGTTAATGAAACATCCACTAATCATTGCTGGGTTTCCCTTTGTATTCTACAAAGAAAATGATTGACTTCCCTCAAGTTTCTTTACAGTGAATATTGCACGAAAATAAAATTATTTCAATATAATTCAATATGGGGCTCCACCTGTTGGGAAAAATGTGAAAACAAGTGGTAATGGGAAGGTTAAACCTCTATGTACTCGAGTGTTCTTTATAACTACAATCGTTATGGTGTGTACGCCTTTTCTGAGCTGGTGAACCACCAGTATAATCATACTTGTCATAAGACGTTAGTGTTAGGTCTATTATATTTTAAACACTATATTCTTTAGCTAGTTCTTTAGAGATTTTCGAGAATTATAAGAAAGCGTGATATCAGTTTTCGAGCCACACTATATTCGTCATATCCATTGCAGACAATGCTGCGTTTATTGAATCCCAGCCAGACCTGATGAGCTCTGGATTGAGCGAAACGCGTCGTCTGCATTGGATATGACGAATATAGTGTGGCTGGAAAACTATTATTATACTTTCCTCTCGTTCTCGAAAATCCCTTAGGGACTAAATAAAAAAAAAACGTAGTGTTTAAAGATATAATATGCGTATTATTTATTTATTTATGTAGCTAGAAGTGGGCATGTCTCTAGAAGATGAATAAATTATCTTAATGACTAAACAGACAGTTTACTAACCCTAATAAGAACCAATGTTGTGATAGATGTCGCCACTCGTTATCATATAGCTTTAATTAAGAATTATTAGCCGAAATAATCTTAAAGTTATGCCATATATTTTTCCCCTATAGTCCAGCCTAGTTTATTATATGTGCTTTTGTTAATCTCCAGAAGGGAAGGGAAGGTCAAAAAATCAGTTTATTATTAGGGCGGGTAAGTTATGAAAAATGAACACAAGCCAAAGCAATTTAGTTGTTCGTAAATATTCTCGCTGTCGTTAGAGGTCGGGTGCTCAAAACAAGAAAGGTGATTCTAGAGATTATAAAAAGCTTGTGGTTATGCAGAGTGTGTATTTATGTACTGTTTTATATACCACAGCAATAGTATCAACACTAGTCTGGCTTTTAGAAGGTGAACTGTTATTGTTTGGTTCATAGTTAGTTATTTTATTCTTTTTTTTTTTATCTGTTCAAAAACCTTGCCCTATCACGTAGACAAGGGTCATTAAAATTCAACTCAGGCGCAAGGAATGCTTGTAGTAGACAGAGATATAAATATCACTGTACAATAATCTTCATCCTGGACGTTCTTCACTCATTATTGCCATTCTACATTTAATTATATGAAGAAAAGTCGACGAAACTTCAACGATTTATAAGTATGATTGAGTGTTATTGTTTTTATTATTTCGGGGGGAGGGGGGATTTGTTTGTCTTCTTAGTTTAAATTATCATTGTTTTGAAGTTTGTTTGTTTTTTAATTTAACAACTTTTATAGAAAGCTACACGGGTTAAAATCGTTTATGGACTATTAAAAAAAAACTTTTAAAACCTTCACAATAAATATTTCCCTTTTTTTTTATCATAATGACTCGTGAGGATTGGACGAAGTTGTGTATATTGTGATTTAATACACTGTGCGATGGGTTCGAGAGTGTAGCGAAATCAAAATAGTTCAGAAATTCTAATAGACAATTAGATAGAGTCTGCATGTTTTTTACTGAAACTTTTAGAATGTTTACGTGCATTTATATCAAAACATATATTACTGTTATACAAAAACCCTTCTTCTAGTTTTGTAACTATGTTTGTTGATATACATTGTTATAAAGAACCCTTCCTCTAGTTTTGGAACTATGTTTGTTGATATACATTGTTATAAAGAACCCTTCCTCTAGTTTTGTAACTATGTTTGTTGATATACATTGTTATACAGAACCCTTCCTCTAGTTTTGTAACTACGTTTGTTGATATACATTGTTATAAAGAACCCTTCCTCTAGTTTTGTAACTACGTTTGTTGATATACATTGTTATAAAGAACCCTTCCTCTAGTTTTGTAACTACGTTTGTTGATATACATTGTTATAAAGAACCCTTCCTCTAGTTTTGGAACTACGTTTGTTGATATACATTGTTATAAAGAACCCTTCCTCTAGTTTTGGAACTACGTTTGTTGATATACATTGTTATAAAGAACCCTTCCTCTAGTTTTGGAACTATGTTT
>NW_013671136.1:0-4622 GCF_000517525.1 Limulus polyphemus
AGGTTGTGAGGTTTTGGGGGTCTCTCCTATTGCATTTGACTCTACTCCTTCCTTGTTGGCAGAAAGGATGGCAAATGACTACTTGGTTTTTCTGTTCATATTGCTGTTCATGCTGGGAGATTCACTGCTCGGTTCCATGATGGGATAGCTATGCCTGTCTCCCACGTTTATAGGAACAGCGTGCTTTGGCTTAACACTGCCAGGAGGTCATGGTATCTATATCCCACATTGATAGCTAGAGATATTGGACTGCAATGTTATATATACTTTTGATTGGATCTCAACCTTTAGTCATAGAGTGATGTGTTTTACACCACCGGAATCACAACGAGAAAGTAAGCAACACTGAAGTGGACAAACTTTCTCCTCCACCTGAAGAAGTCCAAAAGGCAACACTCTCAAATTAGCACCAGAAAGGCAAGAAGCTAACAATGATAAAGAAGAATGTAAAGGACCTGAATAAATTCATGATTCTAACATCTATGGAACTCTGGCAAACAACATGGGCTGGAGAAGCTAACAATGATAAAGAAGAATGTAAACAACCTGAATCAATTCATGGTTCTAACATCTCTGGAACTCCAGCAAACCACATGGGATGGAGAAAAGGAGCTTCCCATAACAATAAACAAACATTTACTAACAAGGCATCTCTATCAATAAATCCCAACATGAAACCAGTGAAAGAACTGAAGAAGACAATCTGACTGAAGTAGATGTCAGCAAAGTCCCTAACTCGTCCTCAAATTGCTGATGGGGAATATTGATAGGCTTCTGACAAAAGTTGGATTGAAGATAAATACCTCAGAACAGTCGTGAGAGTAAGACAAATCTGAGAAAAGTTGTGATCTGTTCAAAGTAATCACAGGTTACAATCTAAAATCCCACAGGTCCAAACGAGGGTCCATTCATTGAGAATCTAAAAATACCTTCTTAATTATAATCTTAAGTTGTGGAGCCTCAACTTTCTGGTTGGGGCTGGCCTATACTGACAATTACTCGTATTCTCTTCCACCTTTGATATAGGAACTGAGTCCCTGGTGAAGAGCATACCTGTTTTGAATGTAGTGCGGTTCCCCCACTCTTGTACCATCTTTATCTTGGTACACTTCTGTTGTATATAGATGCTTTCTGTATGATTCATGCCTACTCCGGCCCCCTCCACCTTCTCAATGTGGGATTCTAGGTAGTGTCAGTAGAGGTAAGTATGTTTCGGAAGTTAACATTTTCCTAAACTGAAAATGTATTTCCAATAGTACTTACCTCCACTCACACTCTCCCACCCTACCTCCCCACTAAAAGCTGGTATATGTCTGAATGAGGTGCTTATATACAGTACCTAGATAGAGGGTGCATTGAAGTTGGTGGAGAATTTTGTAAATTAGAATTTGACAAGGGCATTCGAGTGGGGTATAAAAGACTGGAGCAAGTTTTCAATGCTTGGATAGGAAAAAAGTGGAAACCCTGGATATCGATAAATAGCTATAATGTCAGCAAGGTAAATATTATTGGAAATACATTTTCATGTTCAGGAAAATGTTAACTTTTATGATAATTTGCATGTTTAACTTGCTGATGCCATTTCTGTAGAAAATTTGACTGTCTTAAGAGGAAAATATGAAATGGAATATGTAAGGTGTGGCAAAAAAATCACTCTATTTATTCAAACCCTAAGTACCTATTCAAACAAGGAAATTTAGAATTGGGTTATGTTGAGTCAACATCAAGTTAAGTAAAAAATAGAAAGAAAGAGGACTATTCCTCAGTTATTTCTAAGTATACCTATTATTTAACTATATTGGTTAGGAACAAGGTTCTACTTATTGGAAATAAATATTATTATATCAGATGACTTGTATGAATAGTGTTCCAACCACAACTGTGTTTGTTGTATCCCAGCCAACCTGAAGAGCTCTGGATTGAGCGAAACGAGTCATTGGCAATGGATATGACAAATATTGTGTGGTTGGAATATTATTATTATACATTATTCTAATCCTTGAAAATTCCAAAGGGACTATATTAGGCATAAAGTGTTTAAAAATGTAATACATCTAATACTAATATCTTAAGATAAGTATCATTGTAAGATAATTTTATTAAAATTAAAGATGTTTGCTCATCTATTTGTAGTAATGTCTTTTGTTTTAATTATTTGGTCATAATATGATCTCTGTTAAGGCATGTATTCTTCATAAAAGTTTATTCTTATCAATTATTGCATGGATGTTTCTTTTAATCTAACCTTCTAGATATTAGTACAAGCAATTGCTTCATATGGTTTCTTGAATTCAATCTTCTCCCTTTTCTATCTAGTGAAAGTAAAGGTCCTCGTGGGTCTGGATATTTCTTGGTTGATCCTGTGTTGACATATGGTCAAGATAATGAGGTTCTACCTTTGGACTGCATTCAGTGTCAAACTGTTTTAACCAAACAGCTTGGCACTCTTGATGAATGGGAGCAACGACTTTTGGTTGCCAAGGAATGTGGTTATAATATGATTCATTTTACTCCAATTCAAGAGCTTGGAAAATCCTTGTCTTCATATTCCCTCAGTGACCAACTAAAGTTGAACAGGATGTTTAGTAAGCCTGAGGGACCAATAAATACAATTAATGATGTAGCAAAGTTGGTGGACAAGATGGTAAAAGAATGGAAAGTAAGTAGAAACTTATGTATGAGCTTTTTATTGTCATGTATATTTGATTGTGAGAAAATCTTTCAGGTGCTCTGATACTATTAAATTGAAGCTACAAGAAGTTGAAATTCTAGGTATGAAACTTAAAATGGTTTAAGTAAGAATGGAATTCTTTGATGTATCAGTTGTTAAAATTTTGTGATACATAAACTAAGAAAAATATCCAGCACATAAAGCATGTGTTGGTAGTCTATCTTAAAAATCCGTTGTTCGTAATTTTTGTTTTAGACGAACAATAGTGACAGTTAAATGACTAAATAACAATATACATCATCATATTTTTGTTATTAATGTAAGATGATTCTCAAGTCAGGATACATGGTGTACCAAATGGGTAAATACACTTTTTGTGTTTGTAGATATTACTCTTTTTACATGAGCCCAGTGTTCCCTGTCTTAAATGATACCATCTCACTATAATACTACATAAAACATTTCACAAAAATTCTCTCTACCAATAGTTTTAATGAAAAAAATATTATGTCCAAACGTAATATTACTGACATCCAGAGTATAGCTCTAAAATGTCTTGCTGTCATTTATTATAAAATTAACAGTATAATTACAGAGATGTGTTAGGCTGAATTTATTTAAATGTCAGTTTTCTGTGTTAATTCATATTCTGTCTAAAAGCAAAAAAGATACATTGTAATCCATATTAGCCATCATAAAGAAATAGATAACATTTTTATGAAACCTCATTACTTTGGTAGGATTACATAATATTAAAAAAATCTATGATAGATTATTAGACATGATTAATGCATGGTTAGTAGTATGAGGTCTGTTCTTGTGTATAAAGTTACTATTGAAGTTTTACATGTTTTATATATTATTTTACTGTTATTCATTTATCATGATCATTACTCTTATTTAAGTATTATTATCAGCATTATTCGTTATTGTACTTTGTAACTCTCTGATGATTTACTACTTTGTTTTTCTTTTTGTCTAAGTGTTATTCAGAGAAGGTCAGTTTTCAACATTGGAATTTATAGGTTTTAATATTGTGACCAGTGAATCAGTACTTCACTGTCCTTTCCCACAAGTTGTATAGATTACTTGTCTATGGTTAACTAAAGTAGTATTTAACAGAAGTAACCAAATGTTGCTGTTATGTTTAATAATTGAATTATTAAATAGCATTTTCTTTATTGTTGCATATACAAAGTTCATGGTGGAAAACTGACTTCAAATTTATATGCTAATGATATACATATAACTAGTTTGTTATTCAAAACAAACAGTATTCTAAATCTAAGACATTGCAAGAGTTTTTAGTTAGATAAAGAATCTCTGGATATAAAACCTTAAGCATGAAAAACTTCACAGTATTTTTTTTGATTACTTAGTTCAAATTCCTATTTTATATTTTTCTTATTTTAGAAGCTTTTTTTTTTGTGGAGCTACTGAGATTCCAAAACAATTTTATTGTAAAAAAAAAAAGATAAAGTAATAATAAGCATTTATTTTTTATTTTTGTTTCCCATGTACATGTGGTATCATCCATATTTTGCCAACAAGCATATGAAAACAAATATTTAGAATAATGGTTTTTTCACCAAAGTTAGGTTGGTTGAACTTTGGCACAAACTGACCTTCTGGGTGAAATCATAGAATTGAAATGATGAGTAACACGATGCACAGTGTTAATATTAGCTGATTCATGAATGAAACATGTTCCTGTTGTTTTTCTACTAAGCTTAGATGCCTAAATGACAGTGAACTTGATGTGTATACAGAATCTAGTAAAAAGACTGAATTATTATCCTGTAATAATTATCTGTTCTAATAAATTATTAACCCTTTCTATACGGGTCACAGGTGAAAGGCCATGTCGTCTCCTTTGTTGACTCACATTCAAAATTTTATTGAACTAGTATTTCATGAATTTATGTCAATAAGTTTGTTATCAAACTATAGA